>NC_056732.1:1216069429-1216156929 GCF_019279795.1 Protopterus annectens
CCAGATAGACTGTGTGGGCTGTCTTACCCTCGTCCACAGCTCTGGAGACTGATTCAAAGAAGCCAATCAGGTTCAGGAGACAAGATCGGCCCTTCACAAACCTAAATTGGCTGGTGTCCAGTGTTTGAAGGTTGCCAATGTCCTTGTTTATAAGTTCCATGATAATGCGTTCCATGCCTTTGCAAATCTGGCTCATCACACTGATGAGACGGTAGTTGCCATCCAAGGTGGATCCCCCCTTGTGGAGTGGGATAACTGTAGCTGTGCGCCACTCAGTGGGCACGAAGCCTGAAGTGAGGCTATGGTTAAACATGACACTTAGGTGAGGTACCAGTTCATTTTGTAGTTCATGTTGTACACAGCCCAGGATGTCATCTGGTCCCCATGGATGCTGTATTCTAATCTTTGGAGAATGTGGTTTCTACCTGTGTGGCTGTGATTACCAGAATTTGGCAATCTTTTAGTATTGCGATGAGCCCTTTAGGGGGTGAAGTTTTCACTAAATTGATCTGCTAGGATATTGGCAATTTTCTTGGGATCAGTATATTTAATGCCATTCTGTTGTAGCTCAGAGCATATCTGAGCATTGTCATTTAGATTCTTTACATAACTATATAATGCCTTGTGGTTGTCTTTGGAATTTTTGGCAATTTTGTTTCCGTAACTAGCTTTGTAGGATTTTATGAGGGATCTCAACTTATTACTGAGGCTGGTGAGGGAGTTTTTTGCATCCTGGGATTTTCCTCTTTTCTGCAACAGTTTCTATTATCTGTTGTATAGTTTGTTTATGGCAGGGAACTACCAGATTAGCTTCCCTTTTTGGAGGAGAGCGTCTTGGTTCTATTTGGGATGGAACAATTCATGCATGAGTGGATTTGCTCATACAGTGCCTTAGTGTAGGATTCAGCAGTCAAACTTTCAGTTCCCATCTGCATGGGTGTCATGAAGTTTGTCACTTCTGACTTGAGTAGCATGAAGTTGGCTTTGCAGAAGTTTTTTATGGAGGTTTCCTTACTGGGGTGGGTGGGTTTGGGATGTGGATTTCAAGGGTCATTTGCTTATTGTCAGAAAAATCTGTATTCAAACATCTATAAACTGTTAGGGAAATGTGTGCTTTAGACAGGAATAAATGTGCTCAAATCTATATGGAGAGCAAAGGTTGAAAAATAGTATGATATGTAATGCATTTAATTCTGTTTTACTAGAATAATAGTAGAAATAAACTCGCATATTATTGCTTGAAGCATAAGCTGCAGTATAATTAGAAACTTGGCCTTGGCAGCGATCAGCACGGCCTGGCTCATGTCTGTCAGTGAAAGATTATTTTGCAAAGTTAGAAAATAATGAATCTGTGTGCATGTGTATCTTTTCCTGCTTCCACCAGAAGAACGGCCTTGTGCGCACTATCAGAGATAATGTCCAGCTGGTGAACAAGAAAGAGACAAAGGGAAGTATTAAAGAAGACATGCACCCATTGTATTCGAACTAATCTAAGAGCCTTGAATTGGCTACATCCTCAGAAGGACATTGTGACCGACCAGGTGCTTTGCAAGGCTGTAATATTCTCATGGGAAAAAGATTTTTGAAAAACACCATCTCAGCACTTTTTCATAAGTTACTATGATGTAAAGACCCTGTCACTGACCACGTCAGTGAGGTGGGCAAAAGCTGATAGTAAAACATATAAAATGTCATATGTCTCACCAATAAAACTAGACAAAATTCTGTACAAGTTTGTGTATGTTTTTTTGCCTCCTAATGTACATTAGAGTAGTTGTAAATTAGATACTTGAGTCTCCTGCATTACTGTTTGTTATTGACTGACATTGTTTTTAAATGCCAGATGATTTTTACAGTCTGACTTTAACAAATTTATTTAACATTTTGGTCCTAATCGTGCCGGAATTCCCTTGGTAAGCTGCAGGTCACAGAGTGCATGAGTGGTGATAAATCTGCGCAGGAGAAGCTGCCAAAACAAAATGGTTCTTCTTAAAGTGAAAAGACCTCCGACTGAATTGTTGTGTGTAAAGAGGCTGTCCACTTTCTGATCTGTGGCTGAAAAGCGGAAGACTGGGCCCCAAGGAAAAAAGACAGTCAAAGCGGAGGCTCAGGTAAGAAGAATTTCCCTCTTTGTCTTTGTTTTAGATCAGGGACCAGGTTACACTGTGCTATTGCTAAGGTTTGTGATAGCAGGGAGAGAGAGTCAAGTATTGTATCTTGAGTCATAGATCAGGGAATAACAAAGCAAAGTAAACAGTCATTCTAGACACTACTGTGGATATGGGGAAATAAGATACCACGTGGTACAAGAGAAGGGTTACGTAACAGTCTTTTTAAGACATGGGAAATCAGTGCACTAAGAGATCACGAGATCCGCCCCTAACGGATAATGTGAAGCATATGCAATTGCAGTAAGCAGATAATGTGAGATATTTTGCAAAATGTGTTAACAACTATAAATTTGATAGTAAACTAGATAAACTTTCACTAGTTAAACTCCTTAAACAAGCTTTAATCTGATGCAGGGCGTCAGGCAAAAGAAAAACAGCACCAACTAGGCATACCTCAAGCACATAGGTGGATTGAGGAAGCAAATTGTAAAAAAACAGAAGCTTAAAAAATTCTGAAACATTTTTAGACAACAGAGTGAAAGGTCTAACAGACAGAATCTCTGAAAAATGAAAACTTAGAGCAGACTGGACTTGCATTAATTAATGCATACAACAGGAAAATGAGACAGTAGATGGATATTATGCTAGATTATTAAAATGCTTAAAACAACAAGTAAAAAATACATTTTAAAAGGTTGCATTGCCTCTGTTAGTAGTTTTATTACAAGGCATATGATAAATCACTGAACAAGCAGGCTGTAAGCCTTACTTGAGTATGCTAGACGTACTGAAAGACACTTTAATAGTAAAAAGAAAAAAGGCACAAGTCTTCACTGCTGAAGACGGAGCTGAAGTATTTGTATTACAGTCAGGTAAAAGGGCATCTAGCTAGGGACTATAAACAAAATAAGAAAGCAATGACAGAAGATAAAGGAGATGTGGACTGACTATATGATAGTGATAATAACCAAAAATCATCAGGAAAGGTTAATAAACAAAAAGAAAATGTGAATGTAGTAGAGGGAATAGAGGAAGTACAAACAGATGTAGAGGATAAAAATGAAAATAAAATTTTAGATTTAGCATTGTTGAGCCTGGAGCGCTACCTAGCAAATACAAAACCAGAAGTAACACTTCTGGTGGAGGGAAGAAAGGTCAAATTCCTGTGTGACTCAGGAGCGTCACGGACTTTGATACACCCCTCCAAGTTACCAAAACATTCTGAATCACCTGATTATATATTAGTAAAAGCAGCAAATGGACAGCTATACAGGGAACCACTTTCCCATAATATAGCAATAACTGACCCTGTTTCAGGTATGACTCAGAAAAGTAAAATTGTAGTTTCTGCAAAAATATCCAGTAAACTTACTGGGAAGAGACCTTGTGCAGATATTTGGCATAGCAGTAGTTCCTACCATGCAGGGTATGGAAGCACAAAGACAAATGGATGCTCTTGTGGTGTGATCAGAGGGTGAAGCCTATTATTGGTACAGCCAGGACCTAGTTATGATTGGTCCAGGGCAGTAACCAAAGAACTGATAAACGTAGCCATCAGTAAGGTACCCTCCCTTGACACTGATCAGCAGCACTTGTTACATTGTACTCCATACTACTGTAGCACACCAGGACCTGATAAGGAATATAAGTAAGAATCCTGCTGACAAATTAATATTACAAACTTTATGCTGGGATACTGAGGGAAACAGTGTAGTAAGCTGTTCATTACCTCAGGAGTTCATGAGATTGTATAAGTCCAATAGACTGCCACATGTCAGCTTGACAAAAACAAAAGTGTTAAATGGGCAGACTTAGAAAAAAAGGTAACAAAATGGGAAAACAGACTGATTTAGAAATGTCAGGACAAGGGATATAAAAACAAAACTGAATTGGTTGACACAGACACATACAGCTGTACACTTGCAATCTAGTAAGGACAGCTGATTAGCATTTTTATTAAAAGGAAAAGAAGAGGCCTTGTGTAAAATTCCAACAACTCTGTGGTCAACAGGCAAGTTAAATGTAGGGCTTATTCAAGCAGCAGGACCAGTTACAATTACCCCAAAGTCAGCTTTTAGACCACAGAAAAGACAATACATTTTGGAAAAGAATGCAAAAGTAAAAATTAAGCCTATAATAAGCAGCATTACTCAAAAGAGGAGTACTGGTAGAATCTCCTGATTCACCATGTGATACACCCTATTTCCTGTTAAAAAGCAAACGGGGAATGGCAGATGGTACAAGATTTATAAGCTGTAAATAATGCAGTAATACCTAGAGCACCCACGGTGCCAGACCCACATACCTTGTTAAATGATTTAAAGCCACAACAGAAGTATTTTACTGTGGTAAATATAAGCAATACTTTCTTTTCAATACCTGTACATCCTGATAGTCAATATTGGTTTACATTTACATTTCAGGGTAAAAGGTATACATATACTCGACTACCACAGTGATATTGTGAGAGCCCAATAATATTTGCACAAAAAATGGCTAGCAACCTGGCAGGGTCTACCCCACCAGAACGTAGTCAAATTTTACTTTATGTAAATGACATCTTGCTAGCAGCACCCAGCAGCAGTGCAGGGTGAATAACAGTAGCATTGTTAAAATTTTTAGTAATACAAGGACACAAAGTAAACAAAAGTAAGTTACAAACTTTGGGAAAAAAACACAGGTTAGATACCTGGGATATGTGATATTCAATAAAGGTAAAATACTAGATAGTGGGAAAGAGAAAAGAGAAAGAAAAAAAAAACAGCAATTTTGCAAGCACCCAAACCAACAACTAAAAAAGAAATAATGTCTTTCTTAGGTACAACTAATTTTTGTTAAAGCTGGGTACCAAATTATTTTACGATGGAAAACAAAAGCAGAAATGGCTTTCTGCAGGTTGAAGCAGTTAATAGCTTCTTCATTAGTTTTAAGACTTCCAAGTTATCACAAACGTTTTTTTTTAGACCATAGATTGTAAGCAATGGTACATGACATCAGTATTAAAGCAACAACATGGGGATAAGCAATGCCCCATAAGCTTACTATTCATCACAGTTAGACCCAGTGGTGCAACCTTTGCCTCACTGTGTACAAGCAGTAGTTGCAGCAGCAATGGCAGTGCAGGCTTCAGCCTCAGTGGTGTTATTCCACCCTCTCACATTGAGAATGCCTCATGCAGTTGCAATAATTCTGCTACAAGAAAAAGTTGCATACCTTTCTCCTGCTAGACATCTTTCATGTATGACCATACTGCTGAGTCAACCTCATATAAACAGTTAGCTTTACCTAGACAAGATCTTACAAATATGCCCTTGGATGATGCTGAGGTGACATATTACGTGGATGGCTCATGCAGAAGGGGTCCTACAGGGAAAAATCTGGTGGGGTATGCAGTAGTTACAGACACTAAAAATCTAGAAGCACAAACTTTGCCACACAACTTGTATGCTCAAGCAGCAGAACTGGTAGTTTTGACAGGAGCATGTATTTTAGTAAAAGGCAAAAAAAGTAAACATATATACTGATAATCAGTATGCTTTTCTACAGTGCATGTGTTTGCAGAACAATAAAGAAAATAGAGGGATGATTACATCCAGTGAAAACCTATTAATCATGCGCAATTTATTTTGGAGCTATTAGAATCTATTCAGTTGCCTACCAAAGTAGCTATTTGTAAATGTGTAGCTCATACAAAACAACAGGATAAGATTTCAAAGGTAATGCACGAGCTGATGCAGCTGCAAAGCAAGCAGCCTCAGACTCAGAAACTTTATTTTAAATGAAAAATTACAACCCTTTGAGATTTTAGATTTAGACATGTTAAAAACAATGCAAATGCTTACTACAAAAGCAGAAAAACAAAACTGGGTAAAACAAGGTGCAATTTTTGAGAATGGACTGTACATTTCCAAAGGAAAAAACAATATTGCCGTCTAATTTATTTAGATATGCAGCTTTGTTGAGCCATGGGCAGAGCCATGTCTCAACAGGGGATGGTACAGTTAGTTAACAAAACATTCCAAACATACGGATTTACAATTATACACAAAAATTTTGTGCAACATGTCATATTTGTAGCAAACATCATGCACAGGGAGCATTTAAACCAAGCGAGGAGCTTTCCGACACTACCTATCCGTTCCATACTATTTGTATGGATTTCATAGAACTGAATAAATGTGAAGGGAAAAATACTGTTTAGTGATCATAGATATGTTTTCAAAATGGGTAGAAGCTTTTCCGACCAGGAATCCGGACGCAGCAACAGTAGCAAAAGCCTTAGTGAAAGAAATCATTCCTAGATTTGGCATACCGGAAAGAATCTATAGTGGCAATGGGACACATTTTGTCAATCAGACAATTCAACAACTTGGGAGATTTTTTTTGGGATTTCCTTAAGGAATCACTGTGCTTACCACCCACAGTCAGCAGGACTGGTGGAGAGGTACAATGGGATTTTAAAAAACAAGTTGAGGAAGTTGATGAGTGAGACTCAGAAGAATTGGATTTGCTGTTTACCTCTAGCATTGCTGAGCATGAAAACAGTAACAAATGTAAAGGGTTTGATCCCCTTTGAAGTAGTATTTGGAAGGGCATATTATGTGCCTCAGTAAAAGCTCTCATGCCTGCAGAGCTGGAGGCTGACAGTTCACTAGCTAATTATATAAAGAAACTGTTAATAAATAAATCTGTTTTGCAGTTTAACTCTTTTCAGACAAAAGAACTTTCAGCTGAATAAGAACTTTGTGACTGATACACAAGGGCAAAATGGCCAAGAGTAAAGCAAACAAAAAGCAGAGCAACCCAAGAACTATTGCATAATTATTTTCTTTGGCAGTGCATTTGTTGACTAAATATGACAATTTTTCTCTTATTGTGGTTTTCTCTGCACTCAACCACACGAGTAAAAGTGAGAAGACGTGATAAACTGTTTATAGACTGGCATCCAAACTTTAACACATACCTGACCATGAAGCTTGTGCATACAGAAACTATGCACATTTCAAATTGCTGAGTTTGTACAGCTATACCAACAACATATAAGAGACTGTTAATGTCCACTGTCCCTCTGGGAATAAAATGAGACTTGGAAAAGTGTTCTTGATACAGAAACTGTGAAATCACAGGACAAAATTGCTTTATTTTACCTGTCACACAAAAAGGAGTTGTATGTTTCTACAAAGTGATACCCTCCAGGTGGGCTGGAGTAATGGTAATATAACAATGTCTTATAAATGTTACATTAAAGTCAAAAGTGGGGGTACTGTTTGTGATACTAACCATGATTCATATCTGAGTTCAATGAAAACTACATTAAATGCAGTATGTGACAATCCAGTCTTAACTAAGCAATTGTCTATTAAGAATAGAAAAATGTTTCATGCAGGGATAACACGTATTAGTACCAAAGTAATGATTTTATTTGTGGGAAAAAGGCATATAAATGGTTACCTGAGAATTGGTCCGGCAGTTGTTTTTGGGTTATCTGGTTTCAGCAATAAGACATACTGCAGAATTACCTTTGGGTAAGATACGAAATGTAAGGAAAACAGCTCGAGAATCTGAAGGTCCAGTGAAAAAAACCTGTGAATCCAGTTGGTAAAATCGAAGCTGGTTGAAAAGGCCATAATTCAGTGAAAGACAAAAGTAAATTGACTCATATGAACTTGGGCAACAGTGTTATATCCAGGGCAGGAATACCACCAGCCTATGGAGCAGTCAAATCGATCTGGGAGCTGAGAAAGCTGTCAAGAAGTCACGAGCAATGCAACTTTTTCCACCCTAGAATTGGTGACTAATGAACTGAATGCAATAAAAACTGTTGTGCTACAAAATCGAATGGCTCTTTACTTCACCCTAGCGGCAAGAGGTGGTACACGAAGAAAAATGCTGTGCGTACATTCCAGACAACCAACATAAAATCAATGACCACCTAGAGGTAATTCAGCAAGTATCAGCAATGACTAAACCAGGCCCAAACCCACTGACGGACTTTTTCCAGAATCTGTTTGGGGGGGTGGGGTTCCATCCTATTAAACATTTAATTGCTATTTGTGTGGGTATACTCCTAATAGGAGCATGTGTTTACTGTGAAATTCCCTGCATGAAAAGATTAATCAAAAATTTGTTGATATATCTGTTACTGAAACTTTTACCAAAGTGTTGAAATTAAAAGATTAATTTCAAATAATGCTTTTCTGAAATATAAAACCAATGACTAACTTAGCTGAAAGTCCTTGAAAAGGAAAAGGCTAAGAAATGAAATGATATTGTTTATGTTTCAAATAGAATGAAATGCATTAACAGGAGGGAGAATGTCAGAAAAATCTGTATTCAAACATCTATAAACTGTTAGGGAAATGTGTGCTTTAGACAGGAATAAATGTGCTCAAATCTATATGGAGAGCAAAGGTTGAAAAATAGTATGATATGTAATGCATTTAATTCTGTTTTACTAGAATAATAGTAGAAATAAACTCGCATATTATTGCTTGAAGCATAAGCTGCAGTATAATTAGAAACTTGGCCTTGGCAGCGATCAGCACGGCCTGGCTCATGTCTGTCAGTGAAAGATTATTTTGCAAAGTTAGAAAATAATGAATCTGTGTGCATGTGTATCTTTTCCTGCTTCCACCAGAAGAACGGCCTTGTGCGCACTATCAGAGATAATGTCCAGCTGGTGAACAAGAAAGAGACAAAGGGAAGTATTAAAGAAGACATGCACCCATTGTATTCGAACTAATCTAAGAGCCTTGAATTGGCTACATCCTCGGAAGGACATTGTGACCGACCAGGTGCTTTGCAAGGCTGTAATATTCTCATGGGAAAAAGATTTTTGAAAAACACCATCTCAGCACTTTTTCATAAGTTACTATGATGTAAAGACCCTGTCACTGACCACGTCAGTGAGGTGGGCAAAAGCTGATAGTAAAACATATAAAATGTCATATGTCTCACCAATAAAACTAGACAAAATTCTGTACAAGTTTGTGTATGGTTTTTTGCCTCCTAATGTACATTAGAGTAGTTGTAAATTAGATACTTGAGTCTCCTGCATTACTGTTTGTTATTGACTGACATTGTTTTTTAAATGCCAGATGATTTTTACAGTCTGACTTTAACAAATTTATTTAACACTTATGGTCAGACCTAACCAATGAGGGGGTGACCACTGGTGTGGAGCATCTATCTCCCATGTTGGTAATGACCAGGTCTAGGATATTGGAGCCCCTGGTGGGACAATGGATTAGTTGATCCAGGGCATTGGAATTTATGAATTCCAAGAACCGTTGGGAAAAGGTGTTGGTACATGATTAGTTTTCCCAGTTAATGGCAGGGTAGTTTAAATCACCCAGTTTTAGGGTGTTTAGTTGTATCTTAATATTGTCCACTATGTTTAGAAAGCTGTAGTGAGAATCTTGGGGCATGGTGGGGGATCTGTAGCAAGCTACAATTTGGATTGCAGTCTTACCTAGTGTTAGTTGCACCTGGAGAATTTCAGAAGCATTGTGTTGGGCAACTAGCCTGTAGATTTGAATATCCTTTGTGAATATGGACACTCCTCCACCTTTTGTGTTTCGGTCTTGGTTTGGTGGCCAAAAAGTGTGGTAAGAGTTGCAGCCTGGTATTGCAGGGGTGCTCTCTGGAGCCTTGAACCAGGTCTCAGTTACGGCACAGATATTGATGTTCTCCATTTTTAGGAGTGCCTCGAGAGAGTGCATTTTGAGGTTTAGACTTCTAGCATTGAGTAGCATTACCTTCAGATTTGCATGCTTGTATCTGTTACAGTCGTGGTTTTGTCCTTTGAACCTTGCCTAAAAAAGGCACTATAGGGGTGGTGAGAGCTTTAGCCTGTAACCTGAATCCAAGGGGTGACAGGTGCAGACCATCTCCGGCAAAGCATTGTGGTTTGTCGATCATGTCATCCCTGGCAGACAGATACTGGATCCCCTTTGAATGACACCAGAAGCTTAGCCAATTGTTGAAGTCAATCATTTTGTCCTTATACTGTGATATCATTCTGGGCCAAGGCAGGATGCTGCTCAGGGCTAGGGTCATACCTGCCTGGGCTACATGATCTAAGAGCTCTTCCATGTCTCTTTTCATGTAGCCCAGGGAGGTACGTCTCAAGTCATTCACTCTAACATGGACAATGACAGAGTCATATTTGTACTTGTTGTGGAGTGACTTGCATGATGCGTTATGTGGTGGATCTTGGCACCCGACAGGCAGCTGACTGTAATTTTCTCCTTGTTCAGCCTAGTGAGTGGGACATCAGTATGCCTGACAATAGAGTCACCTATGACTAAAGTGTTGGGTACATTGTCTTGCCTTAGAGGCAGTTTTTGGGTGGCACACTGATGTTGTGAGCTATGTGTCACTTTGGTTGTGACTGTTGTTTGCGTTTCAGCTTTGGAGGTCCTTGTTGCTTGGGCAGGTTAATGTTAAGGGCCACCGCATATGTGGGTTTAGTGTTGCTATGTGTGGGTGTTGATGGTGTGAGTTTTGAAGAGCTATGTGTTGCTTGAGGTGTAGTGCAGGTGCTAACCTTCTCTTCTTGAATGTCTAGCACAATCTTGGCTGGAGAGAGCTTTGCTTCCAGTTTGGCTATGTAAGTGCATATCTCGTGGGTTGTAGTGTTGGGTAGTAGGAGGAGAGGGCTGTCTGTGTACATGAGAAAGTTGCTGCATTGCCCCAGTATTCCCAGATTTACCAGGTGGACAGGAGAAATTACTGGAAGTTGACCCTTGGACATGCCTGTTTAGCTGCTTTTTTGTAAAGTACAAGAGCTGTTTCCCCTTACCTTTGCAAGGTACTTTGCAATTATAGGCTGTTTAGTGCCTACAAGTAATTTCTCCTTATTAACAATGAGAGTTGAGTGCTTGTATCAGTTTAAGGCTTCCTAGTGCTTTCCAGCAGGTTCTAGAGTAAGTGCTAGTCACAGGGGTTCAGATTTTAGTGCTACTACTGAGAAACCAGCTTGTTCTATGGGAGAATTTGAAGAGCGGACTTTCTGGCACATGGAATAGTTTAACCATAACCCGGCGGTGCTGCACGATGCAAAAAATGTGCAAACACATGGGTTTTTAAGCCACAAAATTGAAAGGGATAGAATTTAGCCCAAAATGCCTAAAATTACAATTTCAGAGCTGGAAACCACTCCTCTAGTATCAGACAGGCAGTACAATGCTCACCACTCCCATTGGTAAGCAGTAGGACTTCCCTCTACCACAGCAAGGTCTGGATAGCTCTGAATACAGAAAATAAAGTCCTAAAACCAGCAAAGCCTGGGATTTGGACTATACTAGCTAGGAAAGGTGGGAAATGAGCAAACAAGATAGTTTTTTTTGTTAAAACAGGCTAAACAATGCAATGATACACTAAATAAACATGGAAAAGGCTAATGCACTTGAGTGTGTAGCCCTAAACAGTAAAAACAATTTAAAACTTTTTAAATGAAGCAAGGCAAGTGCTCAACTGAAAAACAATTTAAGAGGCAGTAATACAGTAGAATAAGTAGCTAGTCTACATATACAGAGAAGTGTATATATACAGAAAAGCAGCTAAAACACACTTAAACAATTCAGATGCAGTGCAACCTAGAGCACTTGAGTTGTAGCAATATTAAGGCAAATACAGTTTTAATAAATGCACTAAAATATACTCTATATTTCCAAAATATTTGAGAAGCACAGTCAGAACACAAGGATATTCAGACTTTTTTTTTTTTTTTTTTTTTAGAAAGGGAGAAAGGAGGAACAGAAGGAAATTCTCTTTGTATTAGGTAGAATGAGCTAATAACACTAGCCTGGGAGGAGTGTCCAAGATCATATTTAGAGTAGGGGTGGACAACTGCAAGGCCAGCAGGTATAAAGACAAGATGTCAATAGGGAGGGTGGGTAGGTGGGAGAAACCACTACAGAAATGTTTATCACAAGTTATTGATATATATATATATATATATATATATATATAGATATATATATATATATATATATATATTCCACAATCGTTCCAGCACTCAAAAATGAAGAAAAAATATAACAGCAGGAAAGTTCAACTGTTTATTGACAAAACAGCCCACAAAATACACAGACCGGTGGCCGGTTTTGCTTGCAGCGTCTTCAGTGTGTGAAATATCCCTGCAAAGGCCCGGATTATATCCAGAAACTGCTGCTTACATTTAAAGGAGCCGCTACTGCTCTTAAAACACTTGTTATGTGTCTAACTAGATATACAGTGCTATGCCCAAGAATACAACTAAATAAACTATTAAACTAACTACTACCCTAATATACCATGTGTGTAAATAGATATCAATCAAAAACAATGCTACTATATACATATGTATCTGGATCTAGGACTTTGGATCAAAAGATCAAAATCCAGTATCCATTACCACCGAACACACTTTAACAAAAGCACTTTCATTGAAAAAACACTTTTGTTAAAGTATGTTAAAAAAAACCCCACAAAATCTACTTGAATACACCCCCACTCCCCCCTAATTTAATATTCTCACTCTGAGGTCGCACTACAGTGAGGAAAGGGAATTTTCCCTTACCGCACTGTAGTATGACTGGAACAACAAGCACACTTACGCAAAAGTGCTGCTTCGGTGAACAGCACTTTCGCGCAAGTATGCTCGACTAATTAGTATTCGGTGAAAGATGCATTTGAGTATTTGTACGGATCCCTTATACATATATATATATATATATATATATATATATATATATATATATATATATATATACATATAGATTCACTTTATATTCTCAAAATACTGAAATCTCAAATTTCAGTATCTTGAGACTATTAAGCTGAACAGTCACAATACCAAAACTCCAAAAGTGTGAAATTCAAAATCACGACTGTTAAATAAACCCTCCACCACACAAACAAACATACACACACCTTCAGTCTCCACACTACAACAAATCAATAAAACACACACAAACACAACAACACAAGCACACACACCTACCCTACATATAAGCAGGGGGTAAGCCCCCCTGCATACCCCATGTCCCCCACACCCTCGCTACTTATAGATACTAACTCCAAGGTCACACTAAAAAGACAAAGACACTAAATCCACCACTACATACTCTATGTTCCCTTTGCACAAACACACATCACATACGTGCAAACACCACCACTCTCAACACTTACACACTCACACTCTCACCTACCTACCCTAACTTACACCTAAAACTTCCCAACACACTCACATACACTCAAATCCCTTCCTAAAACCCTTAACAAAAACAGCACTTACCTGAATCTCCATACGTTTCCACACAACAGCAGGCAAATCATATCCCACAGCACACCGCACCCTACCAACACAGTAAATCCCATGCAACGCACCACCACAACTGTGGATTCGACATTCCAAATCCCATCAAGTGCAGTTTCGTTTAACTGCACTTTTGGCACTTTCATCTCGATATACTGAAATTCGAGATTTCAATATTTCGAGATAGTAAAGTGCTTCCATAGATATATATATATATATATATATAGAGAGAGAGAGAGAGAGAGAGACACACACACACACACACACACACACACACATATAATATATTTACATTTATTCTGGAGTTTGGGGATATGCCCCCTCCCATGGGATTATGCAATTTTAGAGTCAGTATATTAATTAACAGGGGAGTTTAGGGGATTACCCTTTCTCTGGAACAGGCTTCCCATCCATGTGAAACAAATATTATTTAAAATAAATAATAATTAAATGCAGCTTATTCCAATGGCTGGCAAATTGCAAATTTAGCCCTGCTTTGGCACCTATGTCCCTAATGGACAGGGACATCCTGTGAATTCTTGGTGTTTACAATATTGTATCTTAACCATAAAATTCCTTGGGGTATTGTCACAATAATATTGGCAATATCAATATAACAATTTGTGGTAAGCTTGGCTAGGCTTAAAATGGCTCTTGAGTGGCTAGCCTCGTAACTACCTCTGAGCCTATAAACTATCACTGATTGGTCCAATTCATTTTTAATTATTTTTAATTTATTTGGTGGTTAATAAATATTGTTATATATTACTGTTTGACTACATATTAACAAATTTGTTACCCTCTCAATGTAAATTTAGCTATGAAAATAATAAGAATTTGGCACAATACTTTAATCAACAAAAGATAGAGTGTAACCCACGTCATGTATTTAAGAATATTTGGTGGCTAAAATGATGCTCCCCCTGTGGAAACAACAGTGTATGTATACATATTTAAGTACAGATAGCTTCATCATCACTGACTATACTTTTCTTCATCACTGACTATAATACAATTTTTTTTCTTTAGGAGCTTTATAACTTGCAGCATCAGAATGCTGATTTATCTGGCAAAAAGGTTTTGTGTCTGTTTCAGTGCAGGGTGAATTTTTTACATTAGGAGCTTTATGACTTGCAACACCAGATGGTTGATTTATATGGCACAGTGTTTTCATTGTGTCTATGTAGGCTGAATGTCTTGAGCTTTCAAAGGGAAAATCTCATTACATTTGAGTGATATAAGATGGACAAAATGAGGAATGCACCTTATACGCATTTGTCAGATCGCCCACGTTGCATGTTTACCTTCATAGGTGTAAATGTAGAGAAACAGGGATTGAATATATTAGAACAATATATAAATTAGTTTTGAAGGAAAAAGAAAAAATATGGATTATCATTACGTTTGCGTTGTTTTTACCTGGTTTGCATGATCATTATTCATTTATTAAATATTTATAGCATTTTGTACCGATGAAATATTACAACAACTTTACACAAATATGTATTATATATAAATGTTCTTCAAATATGTCTTCAATGTTAATAATGAAAAGCAGTTGCAATGGATTTATTTGATTAAACCTTTTAACTGCGATCACATCACTTTCTAATTGCTCTTTATTTAAGTTGTTGCTGTGGCATTGTTATTGCTGATGAAGGTTCAGCTGAAAGAGAAACTGGTTTAATAAATAAGTGTGAAGTTTGTTTTGCATCCTCACTTGTGCTGTTTGTGGTTTAATAGAGTAGTGAAATTATTAGTATCATTATATGCGGCCTACTACTGAAAGAAAGAAAGAAAGAAAGAAAGAAAGAAAGAAAGAAAGAAAGAAAGAAAAAGAAAGAAATATATAACACTCCCATAAGGAAGTGTAATAGTACCTTCTTACACAAATGAGCTCTTCTTTTGGGACAATGAGTACACTACCTGGGAAGAAACGATGATCATACAACCCTGCCACAAACAATTCCCTGCAAATAAAATATAAAGTGTGGACATCAGTAGTTGTATGCAGACATGTGCAAAATAGGATTACTGACCCCAGTAATTGCAATAATAAGTTCATAACTGCCAGCTTATTTTTTTCAGATATGAAGTTATGCTTCTCAGTGTAGAAAGGCTAACTTCTAAACACCACCCACAAATAACTTTATGGAAGTCTCTAGAAATGATGGCCCTTTACTAATTTGTGGAGACTGTCCTAAGGAACCATGTCTGTATGCCTCACTGTCTTAAGCAAATGACAGAGAAGATTGACAAAACTAGTGAAATGAGTTATTTTTCTAATAAATTATTCCATTTTTATCAAACAGCAAAAATACATAACGTTGACAGCTGTATCATATTATTGTATGAAAAAAAGGAAAGGCAAGGCCATTGCATGAATCTTAACAGCATGATGGCCCTACTTACAGATTCAAATTATGGTGACATTATACTAATACATTTGTATAAATAAAATATATTACTTGTTCTGAAACAATGACAGATTTGATAAAAATGACCACCCTGATAATTTAAACTAGATTCCATTTATGGTTTGTTAGACTGAATAAAAAACACCGTGGCTTTGTTTTTTCATCTACTGATTAAATAATGAAAAAGTATTCTGGTGGAACAGCCATCTAACAGACATCCTGTGTACTGACAACTCTGAGACTGTAATGCCTGCACAGTTATAACCTCACAGTCAGCAGCTGCATTTAGTTTGTAAATGCAAATTATAACTTGTCATCTTATGGCAAACCTAACCTTACTCTAGCAATTTAGAAAATATTTGAATGACACATCCTATAGTTTTGATTAACCTGCACTGGCTGCTTCAGAACATAACCATGCTTGAAATTTTAAAAAACAAACGACTTAGAATACTGATGAATAATTCAAAGTGTACTTCTCCTCCATGTGTTTTTGTGCAGAACAAGTGTTAATCTTTTGTGATCTAAGATTAGTTTCATGCAAGAGAAATTAAAACGTAAGCCCATATGTCTTCATTGTCTAAAAGTAGTGCTGTGTTTTCATTTAAAATTAAAGTTTATTTTACCTTACAAGCACTTTTGCATTTTATGGTCTGTTGTTGTGCAAATTAAATACTCTGTGCCATTTTTATAAATGTTAAACAAAAGTAAAAGTAAATACCAGACACTAGGATTAACCATCCATTCATTAAAAACACAAACATAACAAATATAAACAAAATAATATGAATGAACAGACACGGGCAGGGTCAGATAAAATCAAATTATTTTAATCAAAGATGTTAACACTTTCACAGGTCAAAAACCCTCTTCTTCAGACCAGAATACAATCATTTTTTTTTTTTTTTTTTATTTAACATTTGTTAACTGGGAAAGTCCGACTAGGTTCCACAGATCCTGTTTTCAGCAGAGACCCAGGGAGAAATGCTCCAGAAGCATGTCTTTAGAATGTGGGAGGAAACCCACGTAAATGCAGAGAGAACATGCAAATTCCGCACAAAAGGCACCCCAACCGAGAATCGAACCGGAGAACTTCTTGTTGTGAGGTGACAGCATTAACCGCAATACCACTGCACCGCTTATGCAAGCACAAGACTTTAGAAACTTTTTAAAACTCTTCACCAATAAAATACATTGTATCCACAAAACTTCCTATTACACTGCTAGTTACTAAGTGTCAGTGAAATGCCTGACATCATCTTAAAAACACACTTACTTTGCTTCGTGGATACAATGTATCTTATTGGAGGAAGAGTTTTAAAAAATTTATAAAGTCTTGTGCTTGTATATTTGATTGTATTCTAGTCTGAAGAAGAAGGCTTTTGACACGTGAAAATGCTAACCTCTTTGATTAAAATTATTTGATTTTATCTGCCCCTGGCCGTGCATCAGTTCGTTCATATTATTTTATTTATTTTTGTTATTTTTGTAAATGTATTGTTTAGTATTCATAGTTATTATTATTGTTATATATTTGCATAAAACGTAATTACTTACAAAGATTCTTACAGAGAATTTAACAAATGCCGAATGCCATCTGAAAATGTATCGCGTACTTAGACTGTATATGTAACACACATATGAGATTGGATAAAAACATTATCAAATCAAGCAAGAATGAGTCATCATAACAAATATATATATTATCCGAACCATAATTAGACTGACTAGTTTCAGTTTCATAGGTTAGTACTTGGCTAAAGTCTATCCAATTTCCCTCAAAGGTGAAAATCAACCCCTGTACCTTGTCTTGGTAAAGTAAACACCTTAACCATTATGGCAAACCCCAATCCTCAGACCCAAACTGAGAATACTCCTAGACCAACAATGCAACCAACTATCAAAGCCAAGTTTAGTTTCATAAGTTAATAGGCAAATACTAAGCTAGCTTCTCTTATGACCCATTTTAAGCCAAGCCAATTTTCCTTACAGGTGAGAATCAAACCCAGTATCTTGTGGCTATGAAGTAAACACCTTAACCATAATGTCAAACCTCAACTGTATCTTAGCAAACAGAGTCCTCTTGAAAAAGAAGCAGCCCACAATCATATCACAAACATGCATTAAACTTGATTAGACCCAGACTAGAACATGCATCAGAACTAAGAAAAAAACTGAAAAAAAAATGCTGGACTTCATTAAAAAGGTGAAAATGTTATTGATATAAACTGTGTCTGACCTTGGGCTAGTATTTAATAACATAGTATGATATTTTTTTTCTAAATACTAGAATATTTCTAACAGTCATTTTAATATTTTCTCGTGGCTCTTTCCAAGATAACACTTTTTTAAATTAAAATACATCAAGGTCTCAAGCTGATGCTTAAGTATGAATAACGTAAAATAAACTCCAAAGCAGCTGCCTTTTGTTCCATAGTAATTAAAAAAAAGAGAACAAAAGTAGCTAAGTAAATCAGCAGTCAAATTTTTTTCTCACACTGAACAATGAGAGAAAGGCAAACTATGCATTGTTGCTAATTTACAGTGAGTCAGATAGTCATTATACAGCAGAATAAATTGATGGCATGTAAAGTCAGAGTACAGTAGACACTTGCATGTATTTTTTTAAATATGATACCCATCGGGTTTAATATTACTCTCACTGAGACATGAAGAATGAAATAAAACACAGTTTTAAATAGAATGACAAGTTAAAACTGAGCTGTATAGAAAAATATAAACAATCCCCGGATTCACTATGCCCTGCATGGCATGCAGGATCAGTGCAGGAGCTGTAGCAGGCAATATGTCTACCGTGCGATCCAGGAACAGCCTGCAGGGGCATGCACAAGAGCTCCTGCACTAATCCTGCACAGACAGAGCCCTTGTATGCAAATCGCCTAATTTGCAGGAGAAATCCATGCAAATGAGGTGATTTTGCAATCCAGGAAGCTTGTGAATGTCCATGCAGGACTAGTGAAATCAGCAGAAATGTTTTCAGTTAGTAACCGAGCACATTTCTGCAAAATCCAAAACAGAGCTGTGACAGCTCCAAATAAAGGCTGCATATCATTTAGGAAACATGCCAATGGCCAAGTATAAGGCCACTGGCACTGCAAACAAATAAAAAAATAATAAAAAAAACTTTTATTTTTTTCATCACCGATCTCAGCTGCAGCATCATGCAAATGGGATCGGGGGGGGGGGGAATAATAAAATAAACCTAAAATAAACATTCTAACTAAATATCAGTATTCTGCCATGCAAGTCAATGGCAGACAGAAGACAATCAGGCCAGTGAGTAGTGGTTGCTAAGGGGGAAAGCTCAGTGTGAGGCATGTATCTATGCATTAGCAGGCAATCCTATGCAAATGAGGGGAAGGATAGTGAATCACAGTTTTCCCCAGCATGTGAGTCAGGTTCCGACAGTGTAAGAGTAGGAATAGCCTGGTGCAAGCCTAGGAGTTAGATGACATCATGGGGGTGTGTGTCAGGCATACTGTAAGCAGATTGGAGCCCTGTGGCTCGGGTCTGCTCCTAGCTTAGCAGAGATTAGCTAGGGAGTGTGTCTAAACCTTCATAGCACACTTTACAAAGCCTAAGCGGGTGTGCGAGCTCCGCACCGGGATTTACAGGAAGAAAAAAAGAGGTGAAACCAGGAAATAGCAGCAGCATGCACATTTCAGCACTCTGTTTGCGCGGCATGCACACGGGCTTAAACAGGAAGGCAATGGGAAGGGAAAACAGCAGTAGGACGGTAATCAAGGAGAACTAGCTTAGCTGGCAGGTGAAATGTATCAGAATCAGCCAATTACACAGTCAGCAGACCAGCCCAGCCCAGAACACTACACCTTCCCCTCTGGATTTTCCCACACTCTACACCACTGGTGTAAACAAGCGGGGAGCTTTAAACACTTACAACAGCAAAATGATAGGGACTGCAATAGCTATCATACAACTTGTGGAAGAAGCTGAGGGTAGTGAGGATGTGAATGCTGCCGACCAACTCACAGTGAGTAGACGGAGAAGAGTGTATAGACCCAAGGTAACCTACCAGGGGCTACATGAGCTGGAGATAGTTGAGAGCTATAGGGTGGATAGGGACCTCCTACAGCAAACTGTTGAGCTGTGCCGGCCACGCCTGACAAAACTAACAGAGGGGAACCCATCCCAGTGGATACCAAGGTATGTGTATGCCTAAGAATACTAGCTACAGGTACCTTCCAAAGGCCAACTGGGGATATGATGGAGATTTCACAGGCATCAGCATCCAGGGTACTCCACCAGTTCTTGGATGCCATGACAGCACATGTCAGTGAGCATGTATATTTCCCCAACACCCGTGAGGTGTTGGCCAGCAATATGTGTCTCTTCTATCAAATAGCAGATTGCCCTGAGGTAGTGGGTGCAATAGACTGCACGCACATATGCATCAAACACCACCCGGTGAGCAGGGTTGGGTCTCCATCAACCGTAAAGGCTTCCCCTCCGTCAACTGCCAGGTTGTGTGCAATGCCCAGGGCATAATAATGAATTTGTGTGCTGGCTGCCCTGGAAACTATCACTATTCTCACATCTGGCATCTGACGCAGCTGTAGTAGAAATTTGACAATGGGGACATCCCACACGGTCACCTACTGGGGGATGCTGGAAACGTACTGGAGCCATGGCTGTTGACACCCATCAGAAATGCACACACACACCTGAACAAGAACTCCATAATGAGGCACATGCACAAACAAGAATCATAACAGAGCATGTGTTTGGGATGTTCAAGTCATGGTTCCGGCGCCTGGGCACATCCAGTGGAGCCTGTCAGTACTCACCAGCTACATGTACCCAAATTGTCCTTGTATGTGCCATGCTACACAATATGATCCTGTGGAAATGGCGGCAGCAGGAACAGCACGGGGCAGGGCCACACAGCCCCCCACCAATGCCAAGGCCTGCACAGGCACAGAGTGACTCAGAGGAGAAACAACCTGAGCCTGCCCCAGTAGGTAGAAGGAGGCATGCCCAGTATGTCCTGGCCTTGTAAAGAGGCAATGCATAGCACATACACTGACACGGGAGGCACCCAGGGAATAACACCTCTCTCTGACTCTCACTTACAGTAAAAGGGATGCCAAACATTACACTAGCTGTGCCTAGCCATGTGTAGGGAGTGTACTATGTGCATCTAACATGGGCAGCCCTGCAGCACCACCATCAATACTGGGACACCCACAAGGTAAGTGAATCACACATACCAGTCAAGGGGTGTCACATACCCAACACCAGTCACAGCCAGCAGGACAGATGTAGACAAACACAAACAAAGACTATGCTATGGCCTCTGAGTGAGCCCTATGGGTAACCCCCCCAGGCCTACACAGACTACAACAGGCTAGGCAGTGGGATGTCAGTTCTGAAGGCTAGGAGGTCAGTAACTAATATGTAGGTAAGTAAAAGATAAGATCTGTAGTATACTGGTATGCCTCTAGCCAGCATGATAGGTAAGACTACAGACTGAAATGGAATACCCTACATACCAGTACAGTCCTAGCAAATGTGTACAAGTGTCAGGTGTGCTCCCCCCATCCTACGTAGAAATATAGTAACAGTCAGGTATGCCCCCCAATCCTGTATAGAGATATAGAAATAGTCAGGTGTGCCCCCCCATCCTATGCAGTAATGTAGTAACAGTCCATGTCAAATGACTATGCTATGGCCTCTGAATGAGGCCTATGGGTAACCCCCACAAGGCCTACACAGACTACAACAGGTCAGGCAGTAGGATGCCAGTTCTGAAGGTTAGGAGGTCAGTAACTAATATGTAGGTAAGCAAACGCTAAGATCTGTAGTACACTGGTATGCCTTTAGCCACCATAAAAATAGTCAGGTGTGCCCCCCCATCCTATGCAGAAATGTAGTAACAGTCCATGTCAAATGATCAACGAAGACCCTGCAGAGACAGCATGCTACCTGTATGTATACAACACAAAGGTCAGCAATGCAGTACAAACTACCTGGACCCAATCCACACATGCAATACAGACGGCCATACTGGGCATGCCCACACACACAGAGTAATGAAGGCAATGTCAGTCAACAACATACTGAAAGGTCATACTGGGCATGCTCACACACGTAAACACATGAAGGCCACGTCTACAAACACCAGTGGACCAGACATACCTGGCATCCGCAGATGTTAGTGCAGACACTCCTCAGTATGCACCACACATGCTTTGCACACACATTGGAGAGGAATACAGGCATATATGTAAGGACAACACACTACAATAAGCCAAAGGTAGACATACATAGATGTGTGGAAGAGGGTGACTATGACAAGGAGCCATCCAAGACTCTCTAACCCAGCACACAGCCAAAGGCCCACAACCAGATGAGGGTGTGATGTCACACACTGCAGAAACTAGTCACTGGTATCTGTCAGCATTACAGAGTATGTGGTGCACGTGCCAGCTGTGCAACATGACTGTTTAAGGAAGTAGTCATCTACCAACTGTATACACGGCTATATGGAATATGACCCAGGTTGTGCCCACATGTGGTGTGTCAACCCCAAGATGAATGGGTTATGGCCCATGCACACACACTGCCCTCCCCATAGCCCCACTATGACAAGCCTGCTGAAGTCATCTACTGTGAAATAGACCTTAGGTGAGTCTATTTAAGTAATATCTGTGGTGCATCCCATAACTGCACACTGCTGTAGTGTGATATGCTAGTTAGGTAGGAGTTCTAACCTGATCTTTGACAACTGTGCATGTGCATGCATATGTGTCTGTCTGAGTAGAGAGCAATGCTTTTTAGGGTGGTCACGCTCCTTACAAATGCAATGCTCTACTTTGGTAAGGCTGCTGATGTCATCCACCTAGGAATACATCCCAGGAAAGGTTTACTCTCAATAATCTCTGTGGTGCATCCAATAACTGTGTACTGCTGTAGTGTGATAAAATAATTAGGTAGGAGTTCAATTCCTAGACATGGCAACTGTGTGTGTGTATGTTTGCGTGTTGGTGTAAAGACCAATGCTTTTTAGTGTAGTTATACCCCCTAAAATTTAACTGCACTACATTGGCAAAGCTGCTGATGTCATCCACCAAGAAATACACCTCTGGGAAGAATGCAGCCCAGTAATCTCTGTGGTCCATCCCATAGCTGTGTATCACTGTAGTATAATAATGTAGTGAGGTAGGAGTTCAATTCCCAGACATGGTATGTGTGTCTGTGTAGAAAGCAATGCTTTTTAGGGTAGTCACACCCCATTCAATTAAAATGCTCTACTTTGGCAGAGCTCCTGATGTCATCCACCTAGAAATACACCTCTGGTAAGACTGTAGTTCAGTAATCTTCATAGCATGTCCTGTAAGTCCATATTGCTGTAGTGTGATAAATTAGGTAGGTAGCTATTCTACTCCCCGACATGGCAAGTGTGTGTGTGTGTGTGTGTGTGTGTGTGTGTGTGTGTGTGTGTGTGTGTGTATGTGTGTGTGTGTCTGCTTGACCCTGACTGTGTAGAAAGCAATGCTTTTAGGGTAGTCACACTCCATACAATTTGTATGCTCTACTTTGGCAAAGCTCCTGTTGTCATCCACCTAGAAATACACCTCTGGGAAGAGTGTAGCCCAGTAATCTCCATAGCGTGTCCTGTAATCATGTACTGTTGTAGTAGATGAATTAGGTAGGTAGTTGTTCTATTCTCAGGCATGGAAAGTTTGTGTGTGTGTATATGTGTGTAGAGAGCAATGCTTTTAGGGTAGTCACACTCCAGACAATTTGCATGCTCTACTTTGGCAAAGCTTCTGATGTCATCTCCCAAGAAATACACCTCTGGGAAGAATGCAACCAAGTAACCTCCATAGTGCATCCTATAACTGGATATTGCTTAAGTGTGATACATTTAGTAGGTAGCTGTTCTACTCCAAGACATGACAAGTGTGTGTCTGTCTGTGTAGAGTGCAATGCTTTTTAGGGTGGTCACACTCACTACAATTGAAATTCTCTACTTTGGTAAGGCTGCTGATGTCATCCACCTAGAAATACATCCCTGGAAAGAATACATCCCAATAATCTCCATGGCATGTATCATAACTGCATAGTGTGACTAAAATAATTAGGTAGGTGTTCAAATCCCACACATGGCAACTGTGTGTGTCTGTCTGTGTTGCAATGATTTTTAGGGTAGTCACACTCCCTATAATTCAGATGCTCATCTTTGGGAAGGCTGCTGATGTCATCCACCTAGAAATGCACCTCTGGGAAGGATCTAGCCCAATAATCTTCATAGCACGTCCTGTAACTGCACACTGCTGTACTGTGATATAGATGTCTGTCAGGGGGTAAATACCCACGCGTGTCAGTTGTGTATGTTTTGTGTGTGTTCCACTGACTGTGTGGAGAGCAATGCATTTTGAGCTAGTCACACTCAGTACATATCCAATGGCCTATGTTGGCAGTCCTGCTGATGTCATCCAATGTGGAATACACCTTCGGGCAAGGAGTACTCCAGCAATCTCTGTGGCACATCCTATAATTGCGTAGTGCTGTAGTGTAGTAAACTAGGTAGGTAAGAGTTCAACTTCCAGACATTGTGTGTGTGTAACTTGTACCCTGTGTGGAGGTGGGTGTGAGTCCATGACACCTGGGCCCAATGTGGGATGGGTTTTGCAAATGTCTTTTATGGTGGCCCTGTATCACAATGCCCACTGTACAGGGATACCAGATGTGAAATAGCTGAGAGGCTGGGGGCAATCCCATACCCATACACATGACATCACAGCCAGGCAATCAGAGTTAGCAACCCCAGTATTACCCAGAGCACACTCTCACCCCTTGTCACATACACACACACACACACACACACACACACACACACACACACACACACACACACACACACACACACACACACACATGCCTAGGCAACAGCTAATATGTGTGTAGTACACTGCATATTGGCAACTGATAGTAACTATAGTGTTATTGAAGTGGCCTACAGAGGGCATGGCACCCTGTCCATCTGTCCAATAGGCACATACATGCAGACAGTGCACCTTTCCCATGTTCCCCCCAGGACACCTGCAACACCTGTGGTGCCATCACATGTGACCCTCAAAGAACATACCATGCCTGACAACATGCCCTGTATGGACAGATGCCACTGATACCAGGGAATGCTGGTAGCATGCTATCAATGTAGGTGCAGGGTTAACTTGCTGTCCATTACCAGTTTCTGCCACAGGTGGCCATGAGTGGCACATCTGATGATAATCTGTGTAAACAACATGGGCCTGACACCCCAGGTACAATTCCACATGTCACTGTACATGCATGTGGGAGGTGTACACATCCCAGGCACTGTCCATGTCATGGACTAGGGAACTCATACATGGCAGGTGATGTACAGCATTGGCCACACGCAATAGCCACCCAGGTGAATGGATGGTGGATATAATACCCCCTGTGTGGCCAAAGGCAGACACCACAGGTCTGAACCACAATGCAGACCATTGTCATGTGGCCTGATGCCAAGGTATACCCATCACCTAGCCTTGTATAGCTGTCTGCCACAGTCAATACCCATACAGAAATGCACCCATGCAAGTCAGTACTGGCACCCTGTGTGTTTGTGTGTGTGTGTTGTATTATGCATAAGATCACATCTGCACTCACTACAACCCCCAGTGGCATACTGACACATGCTGTCTGATGTCAGACACCTCCCCATATCCTTCACCCAAGCAACCTCCAGATGACCCATGTGGTGCATGTGATTCCAGCACAGTGATGTGTTGTGGCAATCCCACTACTGATGGGTTGTAATCCTGGCCCTGCCAAGTGTGTCAATGTGTGTGTGTTTCTGTGAGAGTGTGGCTGTGTTGATGGTGGCACATGTTCATGTGGACAGGCACATGTATGTCACCTACCTTATAGCTACCATATCCCTGTTGCAGATGTCACTCACCATCACATATATGTTCTGAGGGCACAACAACAGGTAACCCATATGGTGCATCCAATAACTACGCAGAACTGTGATAGCACTACCTAGTCATCAGGGGTTGATACCCTGTGCTGGTAGGTGTGTGACACAAACATACTTAGGTTTTACTCTCCCACCCCTTCCCTGACTTGTCTTAGCCCCTGTCTGTCTCTCCCACTCCCTCTCTTGTGGATGTGGAGACCTACACCTGCTTTGTTTAGGCAGCAGCATGTGTATTTTAAGTGATGCTCATGATCAGCTGATGGCTCTTCACGAATTGCAGCCCTCCCTTAGCCAATTGCATGTGGAACAGCTGTGCTAACATTCCCATAGCCAATTGCATGGAAACACACACCAGTATCTAGGAACATTGTGTTGGCGTTGGCCCTTTGCATTCACAGTGAGCAGGAACTAGATCTGTTGTTTGGCAAACAGCATCTCCGATGGGTTGGGGATTTACCTCTAACAACATACACTGTGGAAACAGGGCAACACATCGGAGGGGCATGTGCCTGACCTGACTACAGACTGTAAGTGCTGCTGTACTGCATTTAGAGTAATGTTGATTTAACAGTGTGTGTGTGGATATGGCTGTTCTACATGTCTCCATACCTGCCATGTCAGTTCTATGTTTATGAGGAATCCCCATCTGCATGGTCATCTGCAGACTGGGCAGTGTGTTGTGCCTTTGGTGTCATGTGTTACCCATGGAGCATCTATCTGTCGACTGTAGAAAGTAGTGTGATGATTACAGTCTGTAGATGGTGAAAACTGTGGAAGTTACTGACTTTATATTCCTCATAGGACATGTGTTGAAACAAACCTTGTTATAACAGTAAATGTATGAGGTTATCACAGCAAGATGTCAATACTGGCCCTGTGTATGTGCTTCCAGCCCCAACTCTGTCAACCATTGCACATATGTCATGCATGCAGAGGTGCATATGTACTGTACACCATAATTAGTGTCATCTTATCTGATAAAAAGCCAGTGAGATATCAGACTGCTACACATGTTATGTACAGTGGGGGTTATAGTTGATGACATAAGCTGGACATACTGTGGTTATTTGTAGAGTACCGAGGTCTGTGTACTTATGGTGAATGTCGACAGTGTGTGTACTGTTAATATGTAACTTGGCCTGTTTACAGACTGTGGTAGTTGTCATAGTCCGAGGTCCCATCATATCTGATGTTACATGCTGCTCCACTGTATGTTACCATATTGGCTTACATGTTTGTAGCACCATACACACACATGTCCCATACCACAGTCAACCATCAGACCAAACTGTGTAGTGGCCCAGTATGTGTAGGGATACTGTGTGAGTGGCACATATGAGAATGGTGTTGAACAGATAGCCCATATACTTAATATTATGCTAGCTTGCCATATGTGGCTGTGGCTCAGTTCTCATTCATAGTGGATATGCACTTTCACACAGGTGCATCTTACCTTGAGCTGTGCCATGCCTGTACAGCCTGCTATATATGCAGCTACATGTGCATTCCCCCATAGGAGATGTAGGCCAGTGTTGAGCCAGTCTGTCTGTAGCCTGCACAGTGCATTGTTACTTGCCTAGCAGCTTAGTGTACTTACACAGTGAGAAGTCATGTGCAGATACTTGCCAGATGTACTGCTGCCGGGCCTCCCTTAACAGTAATGTATATCAGACAGAGCAGTGGGATGCTGAACAGATGTATGTCAATATCTAGGGGGTAGTATGTGGCCATGGCACCCCTGTACCAGTGGGTATGATGTGTCAGGCCAGACAGGTGTGTGTGAATGCATAACCTATTGTGGCATATGCATACCAGTTGTTATGTGTTATACCCATCTACATGGCTGTTAACATCCATGTTGTCAGGCATGGTACACATGTTGTACACTATGGGTTCTGTGTATACCTCTGGACTGTACAGAGTGTGTCAGAATGTCCTCACATATTGGACAATATCTCTGCTGCAGTCGACAGGAGCTGTATGTGCAAGCAGCGGTACTTTACTATGATGTCCTTAGGATGTCTGTCTGTAGCCAGTGGTGCACATGTGGAAAGCAGGTGTGACCCCCCCCCCCCACACACACACACACACACACCCTGTCTGTGAAGTCAATCCTAATTACAGTAGCAATAGTATATAGAACTGTACTAGTACACAAAACAAGGTTTTCCATTCCTGCAAACCTGTGTGTGGTGTTTTTTCCTAGGACCTCTCTGTGGGTATATGTTACAGGCAATGATTGTCATTTGTATGGGTGGCGCATACAGTGTCCAGTTGTTCAGGTGTGAACTGTAGGCATAGTGGCTGTTCCATATTTTTTTGCACCTCCTACATATGTATCTTACTGTACATGTCTCTATGTGTGAATGTGTAGTCACATGTATATCTATATATATGTAAATATATATATATATATATATATATATATATATATATATATATATATATGTATATATGTATATATATATATATATATATACATATAATTTTAATATTTACAAGCATATTATTCCTTTTTAACTAACTACCCTTAATATTACTAATGAGTAGTCTCATCCTCAAAAAAAAAAAAAAAAAAAAACATTATTATTATTCTTTTTCTTTTGTTTGATCAATTTATTTTTTTTCCCTCCATACTCTGATTTTCAATGTTTAAAATTGCTAATGTAATTCCAATATTAATCTTTATTTTGTATAATGTTTTGTCTGGAGCTTTTCTCCCCGGGCCTCTACTGAAAATGGACATGTATCCAGTTAGACTAGCCCGGTCAACAAATGTAAAATAAAAATGTAAAATAAATAAATAAATAATAAAATATATCTGTATCTGCATATATGTGTCTGTGTACATGTTTCCTTGGGATGTTGATAGCTTCTGCATTTTACATTTCCCATGGGAGCCAGACTGTACTGCATGTTATGTTACCAATACCAGCCTGACATCATACAGGTGGGATGTAGTACTGTTAACATCTTGTGCCCATGTCATGTCAGGTCCTGGTTATGGGATCTGCAACACTTGGTAGTGTATTGCAGGGTGGATGTGTTTGGCTGGGGGTGTACGCCTATTCATATAAGACATATATTGTTTGGGGCCTCTCAACCCCATTAATGGTGCATGTGAACATATTTGTGTTTATTAATCTACCATTGCTATCTACAGATGTCTGGCCATAAATACATACATGGGTATATATATTTGCTTGCATATTTATAACTATATCAGTCTATACCTATGGAGATATATCTCTGCATACATATATTTAACTTGCTGTGTATATGTGGACATATAGGTGTTAACATATATAGGTTTACATGTCGGTATTTGCATGTATATATGTTTACATATATATATATATATATATATATATATATATATATATATATATATATATATATATATCTGCATATATATATATATATATATATATATATATATATATATATAAAATTAACCGCACTCAAAAAAATTGAACGAAGAGAAGAAATTTTAACTAAGTACTGAACTTCGTAACAATAAAAGCATTCAAAAAAATAGCAAATCACACCAACAACTCTTTTAGAACTTTAGCGCTTTCATCTTATTTATTATCAAGACTTCTTCAGAAAGACATGTTTCATAAGTATGAGCAACCATTTTCACTTCCTTTATATACATTAGTTCTAGCAGGCTATTTAAATTAACAACAGTTCCTTTCCAGTAGTAAAGTGTGAACAAGCAGGGTGCTGTGTGCATTTTCATTAACATTACAATCACAGTTACATAAGGTAAATTAGTCAGACAGTAACAGCCTTGTGGTAATGTGTGCATACTAAAAGGGATTGTGTGCAAAAAGGGATCGTGTGCAAAAAAGGGGATTGTGTGCAAAAAGTGATTGTGTGCAAAAAGGGACTGTGTGCAAAAAGGGATTGTGTGCAAAAAAAAAACAATTTATGGGGGACCCGGGAAGGATGACAGTCATGCTGTGATGATTCTAATATAAACATGTAACTTATGAGTCTTTGCCTCCAAAGGTAAGCAAAGAAGGGAACGGAGGAAGGTGGAGGAGTCGGGTAGAGAGACCTACTATGCTTTGGTATTGGTGTGTGTGTAGAGAAATGTGTGGGTATGCCACCTGATGGGGGAGTGGGAGGAATGCGGTGTGGACTTGAGGGGGGGCTGGTAGGGGGCCGCCCATGACAAGGAGCATATGAATGACAGAGTGTCCCAGAAGACTGTCATTGCGGATGGTACCAGCTGTGGGCTGGTTTGGATGGTATCACCCCTTGAATGGCTGTGTGAAATAGTGAGACCGGGGGGTATAGTTGGGGTGGTCAGCGGGGGCTAGCCTGGTGATTGGGAGCATGTGTGTAGGGGGTATGGGGGAGTCAAAAGTCAGAGAGAGAGAGAGAGAGAGAGAGAGGAAAAACATTATATTCACTTGCACAGTTGTAAATCCATAAACACATTAAATCTACTTGCACAATTCTTCAAACCCTCTTGCACAGTTCTTCAAACCCTATCACATTTCAATCTCTAGACCATTTAAGTGCACATTTAATGTTCAGTGTCTCGTTGAGACCTGGATAGACACCAGCTCTCAGTTCTATCTGCCATTTTAATTCCCAGACTTGCAGGAATGTGTCCATGTCCCCTACAAATTCTGTTATTTTTTCCAGCACTGTGAATTTGAATCCTGTGAAGTTTGGGCAAATAGCACTGTGTTTAGCCAAGGCATTCAAACTGTCCTGTTTGTGTATTGCTACAGTGTGTTCTTTAATATGGCTACTCAGCTTCCTGTTCATTTTGCCAATATAGAAATTCCCACAGTGTTCGCAAAAAGCACAGTAGACTACATTTTTTGTGTTGCAGTCATAGTGGTCATGTAGACTGACAGTTCTGTTGCAGTGCGGGAAGGTGACGTTGTTGTTTTTTCATATGTGTACAAAGGCAACACACTTGCCGCAGTCAGACATTCCAGGTTCTGTCGATACTTCGCTCTGTGATAGTCTACTGGTTCTTAGGGAGGTGGTGAATTTGGCAAGTGTATGGGGTTATCATTCATTACACAGCTTACTACTCCAATTCACACATATATGTTATTTATTAGGTTATACAACTAAATATATTGATCATAACAGTGATTTGACATGGAAAAGGAATGTACTGCAGTGGGACTCGAACTGGGATTGACTGCTCGTGAGGCAAACGGTATTGCTGTACTGCTTCATTTGCACATATCTTGCTTTTTCTCCTCCTTTTGCTATTTAAGCAACATTCACCGTAGCTAAGCGATGGGCAATCCCCATGCACCTATATGGTTAAATCTCCTCCATTTAATTAACAATACATACCTTTTTTTATTTTTTTTTATTCACTATTGCTCTTATACATGTGGGGGGATGTTGCTGGGGGTATGCGTACATCTATGGGCGGTCTTGCTCATTGTTTACTAACTTTCTGCAGTCCTTCATTGCAGGGGCATGTATATTCTGAGAACTCTGCTCTCAGACATGCCCCCTGCACTCGTACATGCTCCATGTAAGCCTAGGAGCTCGGCCAGCGTGCCTTCATTACTATGCATGACACGCTGCCATCCTGCTCCTAGACAGGTGCTTCCGTGCAGGACTAAGCTAGTCCTGCACGGAAGGTTAGTGAATCTGGGGGAATGTTTTTGTCTGGGCTACACAAGCCAAGAGTAAAGCAATTCCCCTTCTTAACATCATACCAAAATAATCATGAATCTGTAGATACAGATATTTTAATGAGATGAGGAAGAAGAAATATGCTAGTATTAAAATTCCAGTGGTCCCAAATAACTGGGCTCAAAATTAATGTGCCATTTTCTTTCGGTTAATATAGGTAAAATCCCAGATAATTGAAAAGGTCATAACACTGTTTAAATGGATTTTATTTAATAATATGCTAAGATTTTCTGCAAGAAATTGCATTAACCTGAATTCACTGAACAAGCCCAATTTCTTTATGAAGTGTTGCATAATAAAGATCAGAATTTTCAGAAATGAAAAAAAAAGTTTAATAGCACAATAACTTATCCAAAATGGCTAGAGTTCTCCCAATTTCCTAAGTCAAAACTCACATTTTTTTCTTATTTGTAACAGTATAATGCCATGAACAAAATTGAAGTGATCAAAAACTGAAAATAATTGTTATCAGGTTTAAACTTGTGATGTGCCTGCAGCCATTCCGGTGACATATTTCTTTCCCATTACATATTTAATTGGCTCTAAAAGTTAGACATGAATTCATAGTGTTCTAAAACCTTGTGAGCTGGAATTTACTTCAAGAAGAAATCATATTTTTCTAGTACTGCAAATAGAAAAGACCCATGACCTTAGTTAAGTATTTTCAAATATCAAGGTCAAAGACTAGTTTATTGTTACTCATACAAATATTGTAATACATAATTAATTCAAATATTATATGGTTGTACTGTATTTGTGTGGCTTTCAAAGGTTATGATTAAACTTTTTACTTTTTTAGCTAAAATAGACCAAACATTCTGATACATAAATGAATAAGGAAGTTGATGATAGTTCTTAATCAACAAAGCATCTGAATTTGGTTCCTGACTGAAAATTATTTTAGACTGATTTAAACACTTATTTGTTATAGTTTAAAATCTTATATGATTGAAACATGCCCCTGGATTTTGCAAGCCTTGCACTGCGTGCAGGATTAGTGCAGAAGCTCTAACAGGCAATATGTCTGCCGTGCGATCCAGGAATAGCGTGCAGGGGTGTGCACGAGCATTCCTGCACTAGTCCTGCACGGACTCAGCCTCTGTATGCAAATTACCCCATTTGAAGACAAAATCCATGCAAATGAGGTGAATTTGTGATCCATGAAGCTGGAAACAGTCCGGCAGGACTACTGTAATCTGCAGAAATGTACCAGGTTAGTAACCGTGTACATTTCTGTAAATTCCAAAATGGAGTCATAACAGCTCCAAATAAAGGGTGCATATCAGTCAGGAAACATGCCAATGGCCAAGTATAAGGCCATTGGCATTGAAAACAGCTTAAAAATAAAAAAAATCAACTTTTATTTTTGTTTAGCCGATCTCAGCTGTTTAAGCATAGGGCAGCAGTGCGCAAATGGGATCGGGGGGAAAATAAGAAAATAAACCTAAAATAAGCATTCTAACTAATATCACAATGCTGCCATTAAGTCTATGGCAGGCAAAAGACAACATGGCCAGTGAGTAGTGGTTGCTAAGTGGGGGGGGTGGGGGGCTCAGTGTGAGACATGTAACTATGCATTAGCAGGCAATCCTATGCAAATGAGGGGAATGATAGTGAATCCCAGTTTTCCCCAGCATGCTAGTCAGGTCCCAACAGTGTAAGAGCAGGAATAGCTTGGTACAAGCCTAGGAGTTAGCTGACATCATAGGGGCCTGTGTCAGGCATACTGTAAGTGGATTGGAGCCCTGTGGCTCAGGTTTGCTCCTAGCTAAGCACAGCTAAGCAAGGAGGGTGTGTCTGAGTCTGCCTAGCACTCTTTACATTTCCTAAGTGGGTGTGCATGCTGCGCACTAGGTTTTAAAGAAAAAAAAAAGGAAGCAAGGAAATTGCAGCTCTGTGCACATTTGAACACTGTGTTTGCGTGCCACACCCCTGGGCTTAAACAAGAAAGCAATGGGAAGGGAAAACAGTAGTAGCAAGATAATCAAGGAGAACTAGCATAGCTGGCAGGTGAAATGTATCAGAATCAGCCGATTACACAGGCAGCAGACCAGACGATCCCAGCTCAGAACACTAGTATAAACTTTGCAAACACCTTTTCCGTCTGGTTTTTCCCATACTCTACACCACCGGTGTATACAATTAGGGAAGTTTTAACAGACAAAACAATAAAATAATAGGGGCTGCAATAGCTATCATACAACAACTTGTGGAAGAGGCTGAGGATGGTGAGGATGTGAATGCTGCCAACCAACCCACAGTGAGGAGACGGAGAAGAGTATACAAACCCAGGATAACTTACCAGGGGCTACATGAGCTGGAGACAGTGGAGCACAATAGGGTGGACAGGGACCTCCTACAACAAATTGTTGAGCTGTGCCAGCCATGTATGACACACAGAACTAACAGAGGGGAACCCATCCCAGTGGATACTGAGGTACGTGTAGGCCCTAAGAATACTAGCTACAGGTACCTTCCCAAGGCCAACTGGGGATATGATGGGGGTCTCACAGGCATCAACATCCAGGGTACTCCACCATTTTGTGGATGCCATGTCAGCACATGCTGGTGAGCATGTATATTTCCCCCAACACCCATGAGGCGTTGGCCAGCAATATGCAACTGTTCCACCAAATAGCAGAATACCCTGAGGTAGTGGGTGCTATAGACTGCATGCACATACACATCAAACACAACCCAGTGAGTGGGGTAGGGTGTATATCAACCACAAGGGCTTCCCCTCCTTCAACTGCCAGGTCGTGTGCGATGCCCAGGGCATAATAATGAATGTGTGTGCTGGCTGCCCTGGAAGCTATCAAGATTCCCACATCTGGCATCTGACGCAGCTGTACCAGAGATTTGCCAATGGGGACATCCCTCACGGTCACCTAGTGGGGGATGCTGGTTACGCACTGGAGCTATGGTGAATGACACACACCCGAACAAGAACTCCATAATGATGCACATGTACAGACCATGATTATAATAGACCATGTATTTGGGATGCTCAAGTCATGGTTCAGATGCCTGGACACATCTGGTGAAGCCTTGCAGTACTCACTAGCTACATGTACCCAAATTGTCATTGTATGTGCCATGCTACACAATATGATCCTGCGGAAACAGCTGCAGCAGGAACAGCATGGGGCAGGGCCACACAGCCCCCCACCATTGCCAAGGCCTGCACAGGCACAGAGTGACTTGGAGGAGGAACAACCTGAGCCTTCCCCAGTAGGCAGAAGGAGGCATGCCCAATATGCCCTGGCCTTGGCAGGAAGGACCCAGGGAATAACACTTCTCTCTGACTCTCACATACAGTAAAAGGTATGCCAAACATGACACTACCTGTGCTCAACCATGTGTAGGGAGTGTACTATGTGCATCCGACATAGGCAGCCCTGCAGCACCACCCTCAAAACTGAGACACCCACAAGGGAAGTGACTCACACATGCCAGTCAGGGAGGTTCACATACCCAACAACAGTCACAGACAGCAGGACAGGTGTAGACAAACTCAAACAAAGGCTGTGCTATGGCCTCTGAATGATGCCTATGGGTAATTCTCCCCCCAGGCCTACACAGACAGACTACAGCAGGTCAGGCAGTGGGATGTTAGTTCTGAAGCGTAGAAAGTCAGAAACAACTATGTAGGTCAATCAAAGCTAAGACTTGTAGTACACTGATATGCCTCTAGTCAGCATGATAGATTAGAATACAGAATGAAATGGAGTATCTGACATACCAGTACAGTCATAGCAAATGTCTACAAGTGTCAGGTGTGTCCCCCCATCCTACGTAGACATGTAATAACAGTCAGGTGTGTGCCCCCGACCCTGTGTAGAAATGTAGTAACAGTCAGGTGTGCCCCCCAATCTGGTGAAGAAATGTAGAAATAGTCAGGTGTACCCCCCCATCCTATGTAGAAATAGTGAGGTGTGCTCCCCCCAACCCTACCTATTTATGTAGTAATGGTCTGATGTGTCCCCCGAATCCTGTGTAGAAATGTATAAATAGTCAGATGTGCCCCCCAATCCTGTGTAGGAATGTAGAAACAGTCAGGAGTGCTCCCCTCAACCCTACATATGCATGTAGTAATGGTCTAGTGTGCCCCCCAAATCCGATGTACACACGTCATAACAGTCAGGTGTGCCCCCCCCCCCCCACAACCCTATGTAGAAATGTAGGAAAATGTATGTGTAGGTATAATACCAGTGGAGCACAGATGCACATTGGTGGCCAAGGTAGCAGGGTAGGTTGTAGCATTTGCACAATACACAGATATGTGTGTGTTAGGTTGGTGTGTGTTTCATATTGTGTGCAAGTGGTCGGTATGTATGCATGTTGAGGTAAGACCTGGTGGCCATTGCCGACTAACGCTGATGACAGGGACAAGTCCTCACAACTGCAATGCCAAACACAATACCCACCAGTATAACACAAGCTAGTAGTAAGCCATTGCAAATGTATGGTGGTAATATGTATCACCATCTGAAAGGCTGACATGGCATTGCTGTTGGGCTAGATATACAAGCAGTACACAGGGGAAAGTACCCCAGACATGCAGTATATATTGTGTCACTGTGAAATGGGCACAGCCTTGGAATAGTACAAACAGGTATTCATCACATTATCTGGTCCTGTAGTAGGGGCTACCAGTGTTGTCTGCCCAAACACTCTCAGATGACAAAGGAGGTAGGACTGATATATTGGGAAACAGCTGATGCACCTGCACATGCAAGCATAACTGGAATGCCCAATGCATACCTGTGTGTCAGATGCAAGTAGTGTCCATAGCACACATGCACCCAGCTCACGCAAACACCACCCACAGGTACCTCCCTGGTTGTACCCATGCTGTGTTGAATGGGTACAATATGACCCCAGCTGTATATGGCAATAGTAAAAGAATGCAGCATGCAGTGCAGGTGTCCCATGCAGGTGTGTCACCAGCTGTAGGTAGCACCCTGCCAGCATCCACACCACCGATCAAGACTGATAGAAGGTATTGGCATGAACACCCAGCACACCTACCCTGTCACCCCAGGGGAATATACTGTATGGAGGTCTGAGACTGTAGGACAGACAGAATGCAATGGCCTGCCACATCTGGCCTGCATCAACAGCTAATTGCCCACATGTCTCTGCCAAGAGCCTGTGTCTCACATGTACTGCCAATGCATGTTATGTCATGGACACCCAATTAACAACACAACACACTCCACATACACCATATGCAAGGCCATGTGAGAAAACCACAGTAACATGTCCACCATGTCCCACTGCATGAACTGTCGACCAACACCAACACACAGCCGTGATATGTGAAGTATCAGAAAATGTATGCACAATGTAAGGAAGAGGAGAGTATAACTGGGGGATGGTGTGGCCAGCATGGAATGTGCAAGGTCTGACACAAAGCTATGTACACATACTATACCTGGCTGTAAACACATAAATGGGTGCTAACATACCTGCCCATACACCACAATAGGGGTAATGTCCTGACTCATGGCTCCTGCCTCTGGGTAACCTGTGCAAATCTGTACAGCTGTCAGGTATTGCCATAGCAATATAAGGCTATACTGTCATGTTGATGGATATACATGTATGGGATCCCCTGCCAGCACTGTACAAGGTGCTGAACCGGAAACACAGACCCAGCAGCAAGTGTCTGCAGCTCCCCCTCCAGGATGGCATAACCTACCATAAATATGTAGGTGTCTGCCCACAATACCGCACTCAGCTGCAGTCACCCTTGTCACCCAAGACATCACTGTGAGCAGGAATGTCCACCTGACAGTACATGAGGACAGAAAACATCACAGTGTATAACAGTACACATGTCTGAATATCTCTGCTAACAGCAGGACCATGTAGCTGAAGCAGCACAGACACAATCACCTTTGGTACACACTATCCCCTGCACACTTTGTCCCCATATTGCCAATGATCGACGGATACCCTGCAGAAACAGTTTGCTATATGTAGGTGTACAACACAAAGATCTGCACTGGAGTGCAAACTACTTGGAATCGATCCACACATGCAATACAGAAGGGCATACAGTGCATGCTCACACACTTGGAGAAATAAAGGCAATGTCAGACAACAACATACTGAAAGGTCATACTGGGCATGCTCACACATTTACACACATTAAGCCCATGTCTGCAAACAACAGTGGACCAGACATATCTGGCAGTTGCAGATGTTAGTGCAGACACTCCTCAGTATGCACTACTCATGCTTTGAACACAGATTGGATAAGAATACAGACATATATCCAAAGATAGCACACTATAATAAGCCAAAAGTAGATGTACATAGATGTGTGGAAGAGAGTGACTGTGACAAGGAGCCATCCAGGCCTGTCCCACCCAGCACACAGCCAAATGGCTACAACCACATGAGGTTCAGATGTCACTCACTGTAGATACTAGACAATGGTATCTGTCAGCAGTACAGACTATGTGGTGCAAGTGCTAGCTGTACAGTCATGTTGCACAGCTAGCACTTGCACCACATAGTACAGACTATGTGGTGCAAGTGCTAGCTGTGCAACATGACTGTACAAGGAATTAGGCATCTAGCAGCTGTATACACATACCTGTGGAATATGGACCTGCATGTGCTCACATGTGGTGTGCCAACCCCTAGATGAATGGGTTATGGCCCATGCACACACACTGGCCTCCCCATTGCCCTACTATGACAAGCTGAAGGCTGTAGCTCAATAATCTCTGTGGCACGTCCTATAACTGCATGCCGCTGTAGTGTGAAAAAATAATTAGGTAGGAGTTCTAATCCCAGACTTGGCAAGTGTGTGTGAGTGTGTGTGTGTGTGTGTGTGTGTGTGTGTGTGTGTGTGTGTGTGTGTGTGTGTGTGTGTGTGTGTGTCTGTCTGTCTGTCTGTCTCTGTGATCAGCAATGCTTTTTAGGCTAGTCACACTCCCTAAAATTTAAATGCCATACTTTGACAAGGCTGCTGATGTCATCAACCTGGAAATGCACCTTTGGGAAGGTAGTAGTCCAGTAATATGTATGCCACATCCTATAACTGCTTACTGTTTTAGTGTGATAAAATAGTTAGGTAGGAGTTCTAATCCCAGACTTGGTAATAGTGTGTGTGTGTCTGTCTGTGTCAACAGCAATGTTGTTTAGGCTAGTCACATTCCCTACAATTCAAATGCCTTACTTTGGCAAAGCTGCTGATGTCATCCACCTTGAAATACACCTCTGAGAAGGTATTAGCCTACTAATCTCCATGCTCCATCCTATAACTGCGTATTGCTGTAGTGTGATAAAATAGTTAGGTAGGAGTTCTAATTCCAGACTTGGCAACTGTGCTCCTGTGCATGTGGGTGTCTGTCTCTGTCTGTGTAGGGAGAAATGCATTTTAGGCTAGTCACACTCACTACACTTCAAATGTCCTACTTTGGCGAGCCTGCTGATGTCATTCACTGTGAAATATAGCTTTGGGGAAGGAGTACTCCAGTTATCCCTGTGGTGTGTCCTATAACTGCTTCATGCTGTAGTGTGATATAGAACTCTGGAAGGGGTTCTATCTCCACACATGTCAGTTGTGGATGTTTTGTGTGTGTTTCTATGTTTGTGTAGGGAGCAATGCATTTTAGGCTAGTCCCACTCACTACACTTCAAATCCCCTACTTTGGCGATCCTGCTGATGTCATTCATTGTGAAATATACCTTTGGGGAAGGCGTACTCCAGTATTCACCATGGCACGTCCTATAACTTTGTAGTGCTGTAGTGTAATAAATTAGATAGAAGTTCTAATCCCAGACATGACAGGTGTGTATGTGTGTGTGTGTGTGTGTGTGTGTGTGTGTGTGTGTGTGTGTGTGTGTGTGTGTGTGTTTGTAATTCGTATCATGTGTAGAGGTGGCTGTGAGTGTGTAACAACTGAAGTCAATGGGGAGCAGATTTTGCAAATTTCTTATATGGTAGCCCTAGTATACATCACAATGTCCACCATACAGGGATAACAGATGTGAAATATGTGAGAGGCTGGGGTGCATATCCATAACTTTGCATTTGACGTCAAGGCCAGGCGAACAAAGTGAGTGACCCTAGTATTATCCAGATAACACTCTCAACCCATGTCTCATACGCACACAAACACTTGCCTAGGCAACAGCCGCTATGTTGGTAGTACCATGCATATTGCCCACTGATAGCAATCATGGTGTGATTGCAGTGGGCTATAGTGGGCATGGCACCCCAGCCATCAGTCCAATAGGCACGTACTTGCCAGCAGTGCACCTTCCCTATGTTCCCCACTGGACACCTGCAACACCTGTGGTGCCATCAAATGTGACCCACAAAGAACATACCATGCCTGACTACACACCCTGTATGGACAAATGCCACTGACACCAGGGAATACCGATATCATGCTATCAATGTAGGTGCTGGGTCAACCTGCCCTCCATTAACAGTTCCTGCCACATGAGGCCAGGACTGGGACATCTGATGATAACAATCTGTGTACACAACATGGGCCAGACACACCAGGCACAGTTCCACATGTCACTGTACATGCATGTGGAAGGTGTGCACATCCCAGACACCGTCCATGTCATGGACTAAGGAACATATACATGGCAAGCAATGCACAGCATTGGCCACATGCAATAGTCACCCAGGTGACTGGATGGTGAATACAATACCCACCTGTGTGGTCAGATCCAGACACTACACCCCTGAGCCACAATGAAGACTATTGTCATGTGGCCTGATGTCAAGGTATACCCATCACCTAGCCTTGTATAGACATCTGGCACAGTCGACCACCACACACCCGTGCAGCAATGCACCCATGCATGTCAGTACTGGCACCCTGTGTCTGTGTGTGTGTGTGTGTGTTGTATGATGTGTATGACCACATTTACACTCACTACAACCCCCATTGGCATACTGAAGCATGCTGTCTGATGTCAGACACCTCCACATACACTTTGCCCATATATCCTCCGTATGACCCCTGTGGTGCATGTGATACCTGCACAGAAATGTGTTGTGACAATCTCACTAGTGATGATTTGTATTCCTGGCCCTGCAAAGTGTGTCAATGTGTGTGCATCACTGTGAGAGTATGGATGTGTTGACACTGGCACCTGTTCATATGGACAGCACGTGTACTACACCTACCACATAGCTACCATATCCCTGTTGCCAATGTCACTCACCATCACACATACATTTTTAGGGCTCTTTATCCTGTAACCTATGTGGCATATCCAACAACTGCATTGACCTATGATAGCACTACATAGTCTTCAGGGGTTTGATACCCTGTACTGGTAGGTGTGTGCTTATGTGTTACTCTCCCACCCCTCCTTGACTCTTCTTTGCCTATGTCTGCCTTTCTCACTCCCTCTCTGGTGGATGTGGAGACTTACACCTGTTGTGCTTGGGCAGCAACATGTGTATTTTAAATGTTACTCATGACCAGCTGATGGCATCTGCATAAATTGCAGCCCTCCTATAGCTGATTGCATGTATAGCAGCTGTGGTGACATCCCCATACCCAATTGCATGGAGACACACTCCAGTATCTAGGAACAACATGTTGGTGTTGGGCCTTTACATTCACTGTGAGCAGGAACTCCATCCGTTGTTTGGCAAACAGTATCTCAGATGGATTGGGGATCCACCTCTAACAACATACACTGTGGAAACAGGACAACACACAGGAGGAGGATGTGCTTGACCTGACTACAGACTGTAAGTGCTGCTATACTGCATTTGGAGTAATGTTGGTTTAACAGGGTGTGTGTGGATATGGCTGTCCTACACGTTTTAATAGCTGCCATGTCAGTGCAATGTTTATGAGGAAACCCCCATCTGTAGGGTCTTTTGCAGACTGGGCAGTGTGTGGTGCCTTTTGTTTCATGTGTTACCCACAGAGCACCTGTCTGTAAACTGTAGAAGGTAGTGTGAGGATTGTAGTCTGTAGATGGTGACAACCATGAGGATTACTGACTTCATATCGCTCATTGGACATATGTTGCCACAAACCCTGTTACAACAGTAACTGTATGAGGGTATCACAGCAACATGTCAATATTGTCACTGTGTATGTGCCTCCTGCCACAACTCTGTCAACCTTTGTATATATGTCATGCAGTAGGAGGTGCATATGTGCTGTGCACCATAATTAGTGTCATCATATCTGATAACAAGCCAGTGAGATATCAGACTGCTACACATGTTATGTGTAGTAGGGGATACAATTTATGACACAGCCTGGACATTCTGTGGTTGTGTGCACAGTATTGAGGTCTGTGTACTAATGGTGATTGTCGACACTGTGTGTATTGTTCATATGTACTTTGGCCTGTGTACAGACTGTGGTAGATTTCATTGTTCGTGGTCCTGTTCTATCTGATGTTACATGCTGCTCCACTGTATGTTACCCTATCGGCTTACATGTTTGTAGGGACATACACACAGATGTCCCATGCCCACAGACAGGCTTCTGACAATACTGTGGAGAGGCCAAGTATATGTAGGGTTAGTGTGTGAGTGGCAGTTATGAGGATGGTGTTGCACAGATAGTCCATACACTGTAATATTACGCTAGCTTACCATATGTAGCTGATGCTGTGTTCACATTGGTTGTGGTTATGCTCTTTGACACAGGTGTATCATACTCTGTCCTGTGACATGCCTGTAGAGCCTGCTCTACATGCTGGTACATGTGCATTCCCCCATAGGAAGTGTAGGCCAGTGTTGATCCAGTCTATCTGTAGCCTGCACAGTGTGTTGTTACATGCCTAGCAGCTTAGTGTACTTACCCAGTGAGACATCATTTCCAGATACTTGCCAGATGTACTGCTGCTGGGCCACTATAACAGTCATGTATGTCAGACAGAGCAGTGGGATGCTGTACAGATGTATGTCTATATCTAGTGGCTAGTATGTGGCCATAGCACCCCTGCACCAGTGGTTATCATGTGTCAGGACAGACAGGGGTGTGTGAATGCATAACCTATGGGGGCAAATGTGTACCAGTAGTTACGTGTTATACCCGTCTACATGGCTGTTAACATCTACATTGTCAGGCTTCATCCACATGTTTTGCACTAACAGGTTCTGTTTATAACTCTGCACTTTACAGAGTGTGTCAGACTGTCCACATATACTGGCCAATATCTCTGCTGTAGTCCACAGCAGCATTACGTGCTAGCAGTGATAGTGTCCTATGAAGTCCTTAGGATGTCTGTAAGTATCCAGTGGCGCACATGCTAAATGCAGATGTGACCACCAACACACACCATGTCTATGCTGCCTTAAGGTATCTGGATTTGCATTACCATACAATCCACCTTGGGTAAATGTAGGCCTACCACCTCCTGCCATACAGACTGTTCTGTCTGTCAGTGTGCTTGTGATGGTGCCAGTTATGCCTTGTTATGTAACAGTTACATCGCATTGTGTCAACTGAGATCTTTACCCCCTAGGTATTGTGTACATCGTGTAGATAGCTGCTGCTGAACTATACATCTGCATTACTTACTGTTGATTGTTTGGTATCCTGTGGTCCAGTCTGTCGTTACTATTGTACTACTTGAAGGCCTCGGCCTGGACAGCAACATTTGTAAACGTTTCTGGACTACTGCATTAGTATAACTGTATCACAGTTGCATTACTCTGTTTATATAGATGTCAGTGTCTAAACAGCTATAAGACATGGCATTTACAACTTTAATAGTACACAAATAAAGCTTCCTCATTTATGAAAACCTGTGTGTGGTGTTATATCTTTTGACCTCTCTGTGGGTGTATGTTGCAGGCAATGATTGTTATTTGTATGGGTGGCTCATTAAGTATCCAATTGTTAAGGTGGTAACTGTAGGCATAGTGGCTGTTCCATACTGTGTGCACCTTCTACATATGTATCTTACTATACATATCTCTGCTTTTGTATGTGTAGTTACATATATATATATATATATATATATATATATATATATATATATATATATATATATATACACACACACACACACACACACACACACACACACACACACATGTATATATATATATATATATATATATATATATATATATATATATATATGTATATCTGTATCTGCATATATGTGTCTGTGTATATGTATCCTAGGGATGTTGACAGCTTCCAAATTGTACATTCCCTATGGGACAAGACCGTACCGCATGATATGTTACTGATACCAGCCTGGCATCATACAGGTGGGACGGAGCACTGTAAACATCTTGTGCTCATGTCATGTCAGGGTCTGGTTATGGGATCTGCAACAGTTGGTAGTGTAGTGCATGGCAGACGTGTTTGGCTTTGGGGGGTATACCTATTCATACAAGACGTATATTGATTGAGGCCTCTCAACCCCATTAACGGTGCATGTGGACATATATGTTTTTGTTATGTTCCCATTATCTACAGATGTATGTCCATATATATATATATATATATATAAATATATATATATATATATATATATATATATATATATACATGTACATGTGTATATATATATATATATATATATATATATATATATATATATGTGTGTGTGTGTGTGTGTGTGTGTGTGTGTGTATGCTTACATATATATAACTTGCTGTATATATTTAGACATATAGATGTAGACATATATATCTATAGATGTATGCATTTGTATGTATATATGTTTATATATATATATATATATATATATATATATATATATATATATATATATATATCTACATATATGGATATGTTGGATCTGTTTAGATATTAATATATACTATATGTTGGAATACATTCCCTGTACTGTTGAATGACTGGGCTGGATGAATGATATGTTTGTGAAAACATCAGGGTTGTATATATCTGATATGGTGTAGTGGTAAATCACATTGGCTGTGGTGTGCAGGGTCCTGGGTTTGAGGCTAGTTACTTTGATGCTGGGCAGAACAAGGGGCATTGCTTACAGAGGGATTAGGGTACTTTTGAGCAGTTGTAAGTGGGTTTGCCAGGTTTGCACAGAGGTAAGTACTGCTAACTTCTGATTACAATTTCTTAGACTCAGTTAACTTCTAAATTGCTTAACCAGTGTAGGAATTGCTTACCCCCATGCAAACAGGCTTAATCCCACTTAAAAGTGCTTACCCCGTGCTAATTTCTTTAAAAGAAAAGAAAAAACGGGTTGATTGGAAAGTGGTGAAAATGAGGCACAAAGAGGGAAAGACAGTAGGGAAAATAGCTAGGGATGTGCATGATGGGTGTAGGAAAGGTCCATAGATGCCCATTTCTTCTACAGCAACAGCTGTGCATATACTCTGAATTTGGAGGAAGATTTAGACACTCAAACCCCTGGGATTGAGTGAGGACAAAAATAATAAGTTGTGATGCCAGTTAGACCAGAATACATGTGTCCAGTGGACATGGTGCAAATGGACAGCTATGTATGGGGCAAGAGTTTTTTTGGGGAACAAATTGACCTTTTGTATGTTCAGGTGAGACTGGGATGTTGGGGAGGGATAGTAGATATATTTGTGGAGGCCGGTTGGTTAGCTTAACAGACAAGACAAACAAGATGCATACAGGGGCGGTATGTGACACAAGACAGGGTAGACACCTTGTGGAGGAGAGGTGCTGGGAAATCAGAAGCCCATGAGCCCCCTAGTGGAAACAGTGTGACTGAGGTCCCCAGCCATGGGCAGTCACTACTACACCTTCACGGCCCTGAAGGTGGCTGTGCTGGGGGCTGCATTGCAGGGCCAGCCTGACCCTCTAGTCATGATACACAGCCCTCAAGCTGGCATAGCAGATCACCAAGCTGATGGTTGAGCTCGCTACGCACCACGGCCCGGACCTGGCGATGGGTGACAGGTTCCTGTCTGCACCCACTCCCAGGGGGGAGTGAGCCCCATCACCTGAGGCAGTTCCATCTGAAGGTGGTGCAGGATCAATGGACAGGGAGGTCACAGGTTGGGCCCCAGACATGCTGGTGCCCAGTGCCACGGCCAGCTGAGGTGGGACAGGTGGGTCCGCTAGGACTAGCCTTCCCAAATGTGGTATAGTGTTTAGAGTTGATCATCATATGTGGGTTAGTAATTGTCAACACATTCCAGGGTTAGGTATAACAGCATGCATAGATTTTTCCATTAACCCAGACACCAGATATGGAACAGTTGCATAGCAAACAGAACACATGCATACATGAGACCACAGTGGTATTAAGAACAGCATGCAGGTACATGGATGGCACCATGCCACCAGTGTTGGAATAATTAAATATAGCACATGCATGGGAACAATTAAAATGTTTATCAAACAATAGGGCATTATCAGAACATTGGAGTCATTACATACCAGTTGGGTTGGGTATGTTGTTTATTGTTGGAGATATGGTGGGGGGGTTGGGGAAAGATGTCAATTAACAAGTAGTATATTCCTGTAGTCCACATTACTTTCCTAGTCAGTGCTATTATCTGTACCTTACAAGTCTTACTACACTACCCTATAGCCTTAGTTTGGGCTGATATGGCTATCGTCATTGTTATAAATGAACTGGTTTTACCTGTGGTATGCACCTCTTACCTGGTATACCTATGGTGGGAATGTATGTTAACACTAACTAACTGCTTCTACACATACTCACAGATTCTGGGTTGATGTTGGGCACACGGCTATCCAACTCTTTCTACACAGACTCTGGCCATGTGTTGACCACATGCAGGTGTACCAGGACATATCTAGAATATTGCCCTCTGCAACCTTTAGTGATTTGACACAGACATATACATGCTTTCCTGCACAGTTATATTATGTAGCACAGTGTGGGTGACAGTGATCAGTGATACTTTATTATTCAGAGAAACTGTGACACTCACAATTCCCTACAATACCAGAGTAAACAGTACCAGTACAGAGTATAATGGTTTTTATTTCTCAGCACAGTGTTCGCATCCGACTTACCTGTGGGAGCAATGTTTGTTAGCACTACCTGAATGTTGCCACACAAAGTTCCAGATTACACATTAGTATTATGCACATACATCTCACTCTGTGTCTATATACACTCTGGTCACAGATTGACAACATGGGGGTGTAGATAGGACATACTTGGCTTATTACTCTCATAACAGTTTTGAGAGTTGCTACAGTGACAGGTTTGTTCACATAGATGTTGGACAATCACTTGTATTTCCTGTTTGCTGGCTAAACATCTGGGATCATCCCACAGACTTACCAGGGGGACAGGGGGACATGCAGCAGATAAGGGCCCATATACTGGACATTCTGGCCTCATATGTACAGTTGTGGGGTATGATTCTGTATGCAGCCTACTTCCACTCCCAGGATTCAGACCATGGTTGTGTCTGCTACAACTTAAGCACTGTCCATCAGAGTTGTGTGTGCTATATAGCTATTGCTGTATATCTCCTATCTGTTCTATAATTCTCCTGTGTTTTTGCATTCTGAACTTGTATTACAACACTCTTACACAGATTTCCTAGACAGTTATATTTTATAGGACAGTGTGGGTGACAGTGATGCGTAATACCCCATTAGTCAGAGCAACTGCATCACTCACAGTGCCATACAATACCAATGTAAACAGTACCAGTACAGGTTATAATTTTTGTATTTCTGGGCACAGTGTTGGTATCTAACAGACCAGTGGGAGAAATGTTTGTTAGCACTACCTGATTGTTGCCACACACAGTACCAGATTCCACATTACTATTATGCACATATATCTCACTCTGTTACTGTACACACTCTGGCCACTGCTTGACAAGATGGGGGTGTAAATGGGACATACGTGGCTTCTTAGTCTCATATGGTTTTGGGGAGTTGCTAGTGTGCCAGTTTTGTTCTCATAGATGTGTGTCAATCAGTTGTATTTCTTGTTTGCTGCCTATAAATCAGGGATCATCCCACTGATTTCCCAGGGAGACAGGTTGACAGGCAATAGGTATGGGCCACTTTACTGGACATTCTGGACATATCTGTACAGTTGTGGAGTATGATTCTGTATGCAGACTACTATCACTGGCAGGATTCGAATCATGGCTGTGTGTGCTAAAAAAGCAACAGTTCACATCTCAGTTGCATGTGCTATTTCAGTTTTGTTGTCTGCCTTTTCCCTGTTTTCTGTCTATGTGTTTCTCAGTTGTACTAAATGGCCTCTGGGGATTACACCAGTCATATACAGGCATTCCTACACATTCTATTTATGGTGCACGGTGTGGGTAACAGTGCTTATTACAACAGTACTATTACGTGAATGCAAATCTACATTACCATATGATACCAGAGTATACACATGCAGTCCAGCAGTTAGACCTTTATTGTCAGGCTATTACGCTTTTATTTACATACATACTATATGAGTCTTTTCCTGCCATATTCTCTGGTGTATGCAGTACTTGCCTTAAACAATACAGGTTTTATACAGTTAATTAATTTACTAATACTTTTAGATTTATTTCCTATGACAGTACATGCAAGAGTATTACTGACCTGCTTCATGTTGTAACCTTTCCAGGTGACTGCCATGGGCCTCCTGGTTGATTGCCCGCTCGATTGCAGCGGTGGAGGACATAAGAAGAATATTTAGGCATATCCATCCATGATGTAGATGAGCTGGCAATTATTAAACAGGTAGTGGACTAATACACACAGCTGGAACATTCCCTACCATTCTAGCCTCTTGGATCTACTGGTCCAAGAGGTCCCCCTTACACCTCTTCAGGTCAGCATAGTGATGCGTGACCTGCTCACCAGTTCAGGGTATGCCAGTGGCACTGGTGAGGTCATGGGCGAGATGGTCCCAGGCATCCACCTTATATTGGGAGCCCTGGTACTGGCCCTGTAGCAGTCTCTGTTCATGGTCTTTGACAAGGAGTCCTGCCATGTCTCTGGATGCCTGGATGCACCAGCACTGCACCCGAAAATGTACACCCTCTCCCCTTCCTGACATAGTGCCTGCAAGGGAAGTTACAACCAGTTATGAGATGTATTCCTGCCTCTTGGATTTAAGTAGAGCCAATTTCCCACACTTTTTCATAAACATTTCCCACACTTTTTCATAATTGACTGATTTTGAAAAGGCTAAGCTATGGGCAAACCTGCTTACCTAAGGTTGGCATTGTTTAAAGGGATATAACACTGGGCATATTGAGTTAGCTGCCCTACACATTGCTTAGACCTCCTAAGCTGGCCTGTGCAATGCTTAGCATTGCTTACATTTGACTTTGCATTATATTTCCTTTTTGGCATTGATTTATTATTCATTATATCTTATATGTAAGCCTGGTATCCATGATGCATGTGTACGTATACTGTATGGGGTCCTTGTGTTTTACTGGGGACTTCAACACTCTATTACAATTACACCTGATTTCTGGGCTTACTGCTGTATTCCAGTTCACATATTTATGCAATGTAGTGGGTTATGGAACATATGTCTGTATACTGATTCCTTTCTCAGGTTCAGTTTGATTTTACTATAGTGAAGACTTGTTTGCTGATACCTCATTCTTCTGCACTTCTGTGATGGCTTGGTGGTTAACTACTGTGAGTATAGTGTATAGGGTCCTGAGTTCAAGACTTGCAAGGCTGTTTGTTTTGTTTATGGGCAGAACAAAGGCCATTGGATACAGAGTAATTAAGGCACTTTTGAGCATTTGTAAGCGGGTTTGCACCAGGGTAAGCAATGCTAACCTCCAGTTACATATTCTTACAGAGAGTTAGCTTTAAACTTGCTTAACCTGTGTGCGCATTGCCTGCTCCTGCGCAAACGGGCTTAAATCCGCTTAATAGTGCTTATATATGCTTTCTACTGCTTATTGGTGATTAAACCTGCTTACTAGTGCTTTATTCATTATGACTCTGACACCTCACATGTGCATTTACTGCAGTACTCCAGTTCATAAATATGTTATTTAGTGGGTTATTCAACAAAAATATTGGTCATAACGTGCTTTGCCATGGAAAATGGAATGTGCTGCAGTGGGACTCGAACCAGGAATACCTGCTTGGAAGGAGAATCCTCTGCCCACTACACTATTACTATGCTTCTGCATTTGTATATATCTTCCTTTTTATCCTCTTCAGCCATTTAAGCTGCATTAACCGTAGCCAAGTGTTGGGCACACCCACACACCTACGGTTAGCTTTAATTGGAGTTTTAAAAAAATAAAATAGTTTGTTCATTTTATTTCTATATACTTGCTGTTGTACACGAGTAGAACTTTTGGTGGGGATATGCGAACACCTATGAGCGGTCTCGCTCATTTCTTAGCTCTTTTTGCTGGTCTTCATTGAGGGGACGTGTATATTCTGAGTTCTCTGCTCTCAGACACGCCCCCTGCACTCTTACATGCTCCGTGTAATATTAGGAGCTCAGGCAGCGCACCTCATTACTATGCATGGTGCGCTGCCGTCCTGCTCCTAAATGGCTACTTCCATAAGATTAGTAAATCTGGGGGATGGTGACAGTACCAGAATGAGTTGGTGTTTAAATTTGCTTTAGAAAGGTGCATCAAATTCATCTGGTATCAGGGTTTAATTTCAATGCAGATTAGAGGCTGCATCTAAGATCTCCTGGAGATAATTGTCATCACTAAGGAATACATCTTTATCTTCTAATGCAATAATAAAAAAAGAAACTTCTTGGGAATTTCATCTGTCTCTGTTTGTGTGAGAGTTACGGTGTATAAATTCTAATATAACTATCTTAAATTACTCAGCAGAAATGAAGGGGTAGGAGCGAAGCAAATCTAGGATTTGAACAATCCAAACATCATAAAACAGTCCAAAAATGACTTCAAGTATTAGTCCAAGAGTCACGAAACTTATATATAACCAAATAGAACTTTATTTACATGAGATAAACGCTTTTGCTATGTGTAGCTTCCTCAGATCTCTTTACAGCAAGACTAACAGCAAGAATAGGATATATACACCTCTCAATTAAGTAATTAATTAATTAAACAAAACAACTTAAAAGAGGAAATGTCAAAAAACCATCCAATACATAAAGCAAATACAATAACAAGAAATAAAACCAGACATTGAAAAATGATAAAATGAAAAAAAATGATATATATCCAATCAAAACTGTACACATTAATACATGTATATATAGAAGAGCAATGCATGTATATATAAAAAGAACATCTATTCAATGTGTGTGAAAAGTATAAAAAAAAAAAAAAATATATATATATATATATATATATATATATATACACACACACACACATACATGTACATTTTATCATTTTTGAACTGTTTTATGACGTTTGGATTGTTCAAATCCTAGATTTGCTTCGTTCCTACCCCTTCATTTCTGCTGGTTAATTTATACTTTTTATTTTTGGGAAGGAGCATTTGCCTGATTTGACAGCGGTTTTATCTTCTATTATATTGTATCTTAAATTACTGCTTATATACCATATGGATATGAACACAGCTTACTATCATATTTTATTTAAGTGATATTATTTGAAACATTATTCTATTTAGAATTCCTGTATTTAGAATAAATAGCAGCCTATTTTGCATATTTGCTGAATTCCTGTAATTAGAATAAATAGCAGCCTATTTTGCATATTTGCTGACTATTATACATATGAAAACAGTTTGTTGAGATGCATGACCCAAGCTAACTGACTTACCCTCCTAAACTAGCACTTATTGGACATCTGCTAAAGGATACCGTCTGATAGTTGTGGAAAACAATTTTAAAAAGCTACTTACTGATTGTTTTCTTCAAACCTGCAAGTGACACCGTCTGGCGCAATCCACTCCATTCCCCCTTGCTTTGCTTGGGCTCACTCTGCTCCCCTACCTTACCACTATTTGCACCCAACCCCAATTTCCTTAGGGTTATACCCTCTAGGCCACACCTGCCAGTTAAGCTTAACCTATCACTGCATATGCTAGACACACATACCCACCCCATCCCTATTCTGTGTACTACACCTTTAATATACCAATAATCACACTATCAAGCCTCCACACTACCTTCTTAACTAACCACTTATTGAAACCCAGCCACACTTGGACTACTAGTGCACTCAACATAATATTCAGCTATAGATAATTAAGAACAGCACCACAACTCTCACATATATACCCCCACATAACCCTCATAACTACATTTCAGGACCACAACATGTTCCTCTTTCACTTACGTATACTCACAACACTCACTTTACATTCACACATTACATCCTATCACCACACTAACCCAGAGTCTGCTCCCCAACATATTGCGTCTACTTCCTAAACTACACAATCCACTCCATTCAAACACTGCATAAGAATCCACTTCATTCAAGCACTGCAAACAACCTGCTCTCTTTCACATAGCAACCCATCACAATATAGAAATAAAACTCCTCCCATACACCTACTCAAACAAATCATCCTTACTATACAATAAGTATATCCCAAATTTATTAAGTTAATTACACACATTACATCCAGGCTGACACTCAGCAGAGACATTCACCCAACCCCTGGCCCCTTTACCCCTTCTAGTAACCCTCACCACAACAAATACACCTTATAAAACACCTTAGCTCTCCAGCAATAGAACTGATTTACTAATACTAAATATTAATATCAGAAGTGTAGCAAACAAAGTCCATGAACTCCATGCTAACTTTTCCTTATATTCACCTGAGGTAGTACTACTAACTCAAAATTGGCTAAAGCCAGACACCACCAATAATGCAATTACTGCCCCTGGCTATAACCCATCACACAAGGACAGAATAAACAAAAAAGGAGGTAGTGTTGCTATATTATTTAAAGACCATCTAAACATCACAACACTAGACATCCCAACTCCATCTCTAGATACTGCTGAGATTTTACTTTCTAAACTAAAACTTAACAGTAGAAAATCTATTAACTTAATTGGATGTTACTTTCCACCCAGCAACAATATAACCACCCTCGAAAACCTACTCCAATGGGCATCAGTGGCACTCCCTCAAAAAACCCGTTATTCTAGGGGACTTTATCATTGATTGGTCACAATGCAACTCTAATATACCCACTGCCCTTATCAGTCTCCATGGATTTACCCAGATAATCAAAACACCCACCAGAACAGACAAAACAACAAACAGACAATCAATCCTAGATTGGATACTGACAAACAAACCAACACAGGTAAGTCAACTGGCTACCTACTTGACAGCCTAAGTGACCACATGCCTACCTATATAATTAGACACCAACCAACTTTAGAGAAACCAACCACCTACCAACAAATACATAATAAAAAGAACTTCATCCCAGCCTACTTCATCTCAGCATTAAAAGCCTGCAATTAGAAACCCATCAAGCAACTAAACGTAAATTAAGCCTTAACTCCACATTCCTAAACATACAAAACACCCATGCCCCTCCTAGAACCATTAAAATCAAATCTAACTTTGCACCCTGGATGACCAAGGAAACCAGATCTTTGCTTCTTGCAAGAGACAAAGCCTTGTCTAAATGGAATAAAGAAAAAAAAAAAAAAATCAAGCAAAACAAAAGATGATCAAAGCAGACAAAATAAACTTCCATCATAACATCCACATAAAACAGCACAAATCTAGATTGTTTTTCACAAATATCAATAATGTCCTCCACCCAGGTAAGTCAAATCCCCCTGCTGCCACTACTACAGATACCTCAACTAGTATTGAAACTCTATTTAATATATTTTTCACCAAATCCGTACTAGCACTAGCAAATTCTCAAACATCCCCTGTCACCAATGTTGAGCATAAACCCCATACTAATGGAGACAGATTCACCCTTCAACCAGTGTCTATTAACCTGATTAAGAATTTACTCAAAAAGCTTAACCCAACAGCTCTGGCTGCAGACAAACTCCAAGCTGATTTTTTTTTAATTGTTGCTGATGCAATAGCTTACCCAGTCACTATCCTTATCAGCTGCTCCATTCTCCGAAAAAATAGTCTCAGACCTCTGGAAGATGTCATATATTATTCCCCTTCATAAAGGAGGCAACTTAGTCTATCTAATAAATCACAGACCCATAGCCATACTGTCCCCCCTCTCAAAAATACTAGTGTATTCACTTAGAAATTATGAAACACCTCAACTCACAGAATCTGCTGACCAGCACTCAACATGGGTTCAGACCACACCATAGCACAACCACAGCCTTCATATCATTCACTCACATAATTAGCAGCTATAGAAACAATGGTAAATACATTTCAGCTAACTTCTTAGACCTCTCCAAGGCCTTTGGTATGGTCAGTCATAACAAGCTATTAAATGCTCTATCAAAATGTAATCTCAGCCAGGCCACTCTAACATGGCTTCAGATTTATCTAACAGGAAGACAGCAAGCAGTAAAGTGGGGCCAGCAGCTATCATCCCTGCGCCCAGTTAGAATAGGAGTTCCACAGGGCTCTATTCTTGGACCTCAGTTGTTCACAATTTTCACCAATAACCTCTACACCTCTACTCTCCACTCCACAGTCATCCAGTACGCAGATGACTCAACATTAATCAGCACCTCCTCCTCCTCACAGGAACTACATAAACAAACTCATCAATCCTTTCTCTCTGTCGAATCATGGTATCAGACCACCAGCTAATACTTAACCCAAACAAAACAAAACTTATAATTTTCCGACCCACACGACACAACAATCCCAACCTCTCTTTTAACATCCACTTTCATAACAAAACTATAATATCGCCCATCACCCATACTAAGCTACTTGAGGTTGTGATTCACTGTAACATGAGGATTGCCACCCATATCTCTCTTTCACCATGAAGAAAGTCCATACAAAAATAGGTACCTTATATAGGAACAAACAGTTCCTAACAAACACTACTAGAGTCACGATTATCCATACACATCTTATCTCTACACTACTACACACTTCCCCAATCCTCACCAAACTTAGAAAATCAGAATTAACCAAACTTCAGTCCTGCTATAATAAAATTGCCAAATTCACCACCAACTGCTCTTACAGATCCCACCATTGTGTAGCACTCAAACAGCTCAAATGGTTGGAACTTCCTCACCTGTTTTTATATAATCAACTACTCCTGTCACACAAGATTATCCACAAAAAAAAAAAAAATTCACTTCAAGACTTGATAATACCTTACTCATCCACCAGAACTCCCCACTCAAACAACAAATTACTACTCCAAGTATCTAAAGATAACAATACCACTGGCTCATCCCTCTACTCTAACACAAAACCAAGCAGTGGAATAAACTTCCACCTTTCATTATAGCCATGTCCTCCTCAAACAAATTTAAAAGGTCCTTAAAAACCCATTTGACAAACTCTTGGCTCTGCAACTGCAACAGTTCAGGTTAATGCAAACAACCCCCTGTCAATCTACTACTTGACCTATAATGTCCACCAGTCCCCCTCCATTCCATTCCACTTTACTCCAACATCTACTACAATTCTACATAGCTGTTTCACTCCACTAGATTACCAACTGGCAGATGCCAAAGTGCAACACCAGGACCTGTTAGAAAAAATAGATCTAGTTGCATCAGATATTGTTAGGCCACTTACCAAACAATAGTTCTTTATCAGCACTGTACTACTAAGTGTATTTATCATTAAGTACAAACCAAAGACAAAAACCTGCACAAGACACCTTCCAATGTAAAGCCTTATGCTAAACTATCTGTTCACTAGAGTATTTGTCATAACAGATTTAATGTAATTTCTTGTCAGTGCTTTATTGCTGTGAATGTTGCAAACCAGATGATTACTGTATAATGTACTAAATATCCCAAGAAACCAATGTCAACTCAAGATTGTAATATTATGTTATACTATTATTCTGTAAACATTGTTATTGTGTATTGTCTGTTAAACATTGATTACTGTCTACGTAATTGTTTGTGTGGAGCTTTTCTCCCCCAGGTCTCTGCTGAAAAAGGAACTACATCCAGTCGGACCATCCCAGTAAACAAATTTAAAATAAATAAATACAAATAAAATTAAGAGCTTTAATCTGATAATGAACATCAGTTAAAGAATTAAGTTTATTTGGGGTCGTTATGGATTATAAGTTTTCATGCAAGTGTAGCATTTTGATTTTCTAAAGATAACTTCTTCTGGCTTTTTACTGGTTAGGGGTCGCCACAGCGGATCACCTGTCTGCTCATGATTGGCAGTGAGGTTTTACGGTGTCGAGTTGCCAGCCCGGCACACAACCTTCCACAGAAGGCACATACTCACACCTAGGGCCAATTTAGAGTGTCCAATCCACCTACAGCATGTCTTTGGGATGAAACCGGAGCACCTGGAGAAAACCCACGCGACCACAGGGAGGACATGCAGACTCCGCACAGAAGGCACCCCAGCCGAGGATCAAACCGAAGAACCTCTTGCTGTGAGGCAGCAACACTAACTGCTGCACCACTGTGGCCACCCGATTTTCTAAAGATAACAGTTTCCCTAATTTGCACTTTTTAGCTATGTTGCTTGACTGATAAGAATGCAGCTTGTAGTTAACCGTAAAGTTAATTTTCTAATATTAAATGCAATACTCCTGTTAAACAATAATGAAAATGAGCAATAAAAGAGAAAAAGCCCTGCTGTTAAAGTGTTGGAATAAATACCACAAACAGTTCAAGTGAAAACAAAAAGTTCCAATCACTAATACACCATGGAGGCACGAAAGCAGGTAAAATTCCAGGCAAAATATTCTGCAAGAGCTTTATTACAAAGGTGAGCGCTTTCACAACCTGTCCCGGTTGTTTCTTCAGACCAAAAATGGTGTATTAGTGATTGGAACGTTTTGTTTTCACCTAATAATGAAAACGAATTTGAATTTGAATTGCCAAAGAATTTTGGTCAATAGCTTACTGTTCCATAGACTATAGTTTCCAATTACAGGCCAACAGCACTTTTGGAATAAATATTGTCTTAAGACGATTTATTAAAGCATTACCAGAAAACACATTTGGCTTTATTTATTTATTGACATTTGAGTAGGAGGAAAGTCTGCCTGGTTAGATACCCATTTTCAGTGGAGGTCTGGGGAGGAAAGCTTCAAATTATTATAAAAACATTTTAAGAACAATAATTTTGCAGTTTTCAAAAATAATACAATAAAAATGAAAAATAATAAAAACATTCTACAATTTAAACAATTAAAGTTAATTAGAAATTGTGTTTAAACATTGGTTAAGAATAGATGACAATGATTTAATATTCAGATACATTTTAGCCAGTTTAGAGAAATTAAAGGTAAGTTAGTATAATGCAGTCAAGAACTGCAATATGAAATGGGAGAGAACAAGCAGGGTTATGGCATATTTAGGCAGAGTGTCACAAGTAAGGAAGTGAGTGAAGAAGGGAGAGTAAGGTGTGAATAGAAACTTGCTCATATTTAGGGATATAGTTTATCCTGGGATTGAGCAAGAAGAAAGCCAGATTTTGGCTAGGACATCTTTCAGAATGGTTTTAAAAAACTGGAGGAAGTGCACTCACCTTTTGGATATAGAGAAGGAGTTCCAGACCTTAGCAAAATGGTAGAGGTAAGACAATGCCCAGCAGATTTGATAGCTTTGTGGACAGAGAGAAGTTGTTGGTTAGTGGATTGTAATGACCAAGGTGGAACATAACTGTGTAGAATGGTATTAAACGCTGGACAAGTAAATTTCGTAGGTGGTTGGAAGTTGTGTATATGCTAGCTGATGTGCTAGTGTCAAGTAATTTAAGCTTTTTAATGCTATACATAATAGGTTCTGAAGAGGGTATTCACTGAAAACTACCCACAATACTGTAGTATTTTTCAGGTTTTGCTTTTTGTGATGTCTGAAGGAGAGAAAGTAAGTAGTGGCAAGCACAGTTTTAGTTGTGTAGGTGAGAACGTTTTTGGCTCTGTAAAGCAGCCCTAGTTTTTGGTGAGGTTTTCTTGGCAATTTTGTATATGCAGGTCAAATTTAAGGTCATCATCCACTATAATCCCTAATAATTTGCTAAAAACTGTAATTCCACTGGTTATATTATTAAGACAAAGGATTTAAAATTTAGTTTTTTCATGAAAGTGGGATTTGGGGAAAACGTGGTTTATATTTTTAGGGGGATTGTGCATGAGCTGTGAGTCACAAATCCATATTTCACTGGCTGTTAATTTTTTTGAGTATTTTTTTTTGGAGATGTGCCAAGTTGTTTGATTTGCATATGAGTGTGAAGTCACCATTGGTTGTATTAGGGAGGCCTGTTGTGTGGATGTGTGGAGATTGCTGGTGAGAAAGTTAAATAGGAAGGTACGAAGGGTAGAGCCTTGTTGTATACTGGTGGTGATTGGGAGGCATAGAGAGAGAGGGTGGAGTGCCCTTTTACTGACTGATACCTATTACACAAGTTGATTTTAAACCATAGAATGGTGGACTGAGATAGACCTATTGATGACATTTGAAATAGAAGTTTGCTGTGACAAACTGTGTTAAAAGCTTTAAACAATTCTAGAAATAAGGAGAGGACTAATTTACCATTATCTCTAGCTTTATTGACAGTATCTATAAATGTTAGAAATGCAATGTTACTACTATAATAGGGATGTAAGCCTTGTTGTGTGGGATAGAATTAATCCCACAGCAGACACTTTAGCAGTTGTTTTTGAATGACTTTTTCAAGTATTTCGGAGAGGGAAGGTATGATTGTTGTAGGTCTAAAGTTAATGATCTTTGCTGAATTTCCTTCTTTGTATAGAGAGATAATGTGTGATTTTTTTTCTAGAGAAAGGGAATGTGGTATTTCTGGAATGATCTATTAATAAGGACTGAGATGGGCTAGGCAATGCTACTGGCTGCTTTTTTTAAAATTTCACTTGGAAGGTCATCTGCTGATGTAGAGTATGATTTGAGTTTAAGAGTAGTTTTATATAGGATGTGGGCACAGGGATGAAGATAAAAATGGATGTGGTATGATGTGGCTGTTGGGTATGGTTGAAATTAGATGTCAGGGAATCCTTAGTTTATGGATGCTGTACTATCTATGAAATAAGAGTTGAATTCTATTGCTGTTTCAAGTAATGAGTTATTAGGGGAGGAGTTAGGGTTGAATGTTTGGCCACCATGTAAGATTTCTTTAATGGATGACCAGAATTTTTTTATTTACTGTTGTTCTGAAAGTTGTTATAGTATAGTTATTTTTTTCTTTATGTGCTTTCTTTTTAGTTTGGATGTGAAGCTTTCTGAAGTTTTCAAGATGTTGTGGTGCATTCTATTTTTGCTATTCTTTCCACACCTCTTTTCTATAATGCATTAGCATTCTACTCTTTTTGGATAGCCAATTTTCATTATTTGTTTTTAGCCTCTTCCTTCTAAGGGGTACAAGGCTATTTAGGATATTTAGGGAAGTTGTACTAAACTGACTTACAGAATCAGGTAGGGGAGGATTTTTAGGTTGTTCCAGTTGAAATATGATAAAGTAGTAATGAATGTTTCTGCCTTAAACTTGGACAAGTTGCATGTTATTTTATAAACATGCTGTCTGAGTGGATGTGTGAGAGGTCTGGTTGTATAGACTAAGGGGATTTTCACTTAGAAAGTCTGACATTGTACCTGTGTTGATGAATTTGATAGGGTCTGATACTAGGATCCAGCCTAATAAGGAATTTGATGTCTTGCTGTAATGGGTGGGGCTATTAATTAGTTGTGCAAAACTGTTTAAGTTTAAGCTAGATGTAAGTGACTTAGATATTATGTCCAGCCAATGGACATTGATTGACATCACCTAGTAGTATTGTTTCTTGTGGAACTGTTATGGATATACAGTGCAGGATATCTTTCTATGTATCTGCACTAACACCAGGAGTGATGTAACAGACAGTAATACATATTTGTTTATTTTCAGGAAAGTAATAAGAAGCCCTGCTGACATGAGTTTTGGTACTGGTTTGTTGTAATGGGGAATGTGGTAGTTGTTGGGAAATATTAGAGAAATGCCACCATCTTTCCACTTTTGAACAATACTTGAGCTCAGACTTGTAGAATGCCCTGGACAAGAGGAAGGTATTTATTCCTGGTCATGACCTATGAAAATCTGAAAAGAAAGTAAAGTTCCATAGTTAAAGTTACAAAGCTTGTTGGGGTAAATAAACATAAAAAACATTCATGAAGTCTTTACACAGACATACTGTATATCACATTTATGATGCATGAATAAAGCCCCTCATTTATCCAGTGGTGATCCTAATGTCAAATTCAGGTCACCCCCCCACAATTATGTCATGGTTATTAAAGATAGATAGACAAAAGAATACAGTGGATTTAAAAAGTGTACATGCTCTTGTTAAAATGCCAGGTTTTGTGATATAATATAAATGAGACAACAATAAATCATTTCAAAACTTTTCTCACCTTTGTTGTGAACTATAACCTGTACCATTCAATTGAAAAACAAACAAATCTGTTAAGAGAAAAAATATAAAAAACACAAAACATGCAATACGCTGGCTGCATAAGTGTGCACACCCTTAAGTTAATACTTTGTCATATGTGCAGACCCTTAAACTAATACTTTGTTGAAGCATTTTTTGATTTAATTACAGCATTCAGTCTTCTTGGTACACACCTTACATCAATTAAAGAGACTTTGATTAACCCCAAATAAAGTTCAGCTGTCCTAATAGGATTTTCCTGACATTTACTCAGTTGGCTGCTACAGCAAAAGCCATTGTTCACAGAGAGCTTACAAAGCATCAAAGGGATCTCATTGTTGAAAGGTATCAGTCAGGAGAAGTGTGCAAAAATAATTTCCACAGCATGGGATATGCTATGGAACACAGTGTAGTCAGTCATCAAAAAGTGGAGAAAATATGGGACAAGAATGATGTTGCTAAGAACTGGACGTCCCTCCAAAATTGAAGAAAAAACAAGATGAAAACTGGTCAGGGAGGCTGCCAAGAAACCTACAGTAACATTGAAGGAGCTGCAGAAATTTCTGGAAAGCACTGGTTGTGTACTGCTTGTGACAACAATCTCCCATATTCTCCATATGTCTGGACTATGGGGTAAGATTACAAGACAGAAGCCTTTTCTTACACAGAAAAACATCCAGGTCCTACTAAAATTTGCAAAACAATACATCAAGTCTCCCAACATCATGTGAGAAAATATGTTGTGCTCTAATGAGACCAAGGTTGAACTTTTTGGCCACAATTCCAAAAGGTACATTTGGCACAAAAACAACATTTCACACCACCAAAAGAACAACACCCCCATGGTGAAGCATTGTGGTGGCAGTATGATGCTTTGGGGTTGCTTTTCTTCACCTGGAACTGGGGCTTTACTCAACATGGAGGGAATTATGAACAGTTCCAAATATCAGTCACTTTTGGCAGAAATCATTCAGGCATCTGCTAGAAACCTGAAGATCAAGAGGAATTTCACCTTTCAACATGACAATGACCCCAAGCATGCATCCAAATCAACAAAAGAATGGCTTCACCAGCAGAAAATTAAAGATTTAGAATGGCCCAGCCAGAGCCCAGACCTAAATCCAATAGAAAATCTGTGGGGTGACCTAAAGAGGGTTGTACACAAGAGATGCCCTCCAATCTGGCAGATTTGGAGAGCTTTTGCAAAGAAGAGAGGGCAAATACTGCCAAGTCAATATGTGCCATGGTGATAGACTTTTACCCAAAAAGACTCAATGTAATTAAATCAAAAAGTGCTTCATTAAAGTATTAGTTTAAGGGTGTGCACACTTATGCAACCAGGTTATCATACTTTTTTTTTTATTTTTTATGTTTTTTCCCCTAACAGATTTGTTTCTTTTTCAGTTGAAACATACAGGATATAGGTAACATTAAAGGTGGGACAAGTTTTTAAATAATTTATTGTGGTCTCATTTTTTTATATCACAAAAACCTGGCATTTTACCAGGGGTGTGTACACTTTTTAAATCCATTGTATTATTTTATTTTTCTGACTTCCTAGGTGCCGCTGTTGTCTTGTATTTAATAATTTCATTTATCCTTTCTTTCCATATCACCCATATAGCATAAACCTTTGCATCTATTCTTTTAACTTATTGTTTACTTCTGTTCTAATAATATCCTTATCTAATTATATCTATATTTATCTTATCCATTTCTTTTTATATCTTTAAAAACATCTTCACATAACCTTTCCAATAATTCTACTACAAAAAAATTGACATCCTTCTTTCTTATTACACAATTTATTTCTCATTTTTTTAGCATTAATATTTTCTTCTGCTTAACATAATAACATTGCATCATTATGTTCTTATATCATACCTTTCTTTCCTTTTTTTGTTTCATCAATTTTTATTTTCCACATTAATACTTTTTCTTGATATTTCATTCATCTCTTCATTTATACATTCTTTTTCTCTTTTTCTCATTCTTACCATACCCTCAAATTATCATATTACATTTAAACATTTGTACAACTAATCTCTCATTTTTTTCATTTATCAACATTATAGTATATACCACATGGGTAATTAACCCTTAAACTTCCTCCCTCTATATTTAATGATAAAACTCTTTTTTTCTGGATTCAATGTAAAACCCCATATAACTAAAAAAAAGAACATCTGCAATAGTCATTTTTCAAATATTACTGGTAACATAAATATACTTGCTAAATATTGCATTTTTTCCAATTAATACTGAATTTATTAAATATATATTTTTTCTGAAATGATAACCTATATTTTCTTCCCATTAAAAACACATTTCTTTTAATTATTCAATTATTTTCCTCACTGGAGTCCTCTTACATTCCTATACCCAAATGTTATACCTAACAGAGATTTCATTCATTGTAAAATATATTGCCCCATCCTAACCACATCACGTAATTCTTTACTTTTCTCTTTGTTTAAAGTCATACCCATTGCTTCTAAACACTCATTTAGACAAAATATTATTTTTGTATCCAAGTCTTAATCTTAACTGTTACTGTAATATCATCTGCATAAGTTAAAACAATTGAATTTTTAATCCTTTAGGTGTTATGTACCTAGCAATTTCTTTCTCTTGCAATCATATTCATAACAAAAGCAAAAAAAAAAAAAAAAAAAAAAAACTCATTGGAGATTCCTGTCATATAACCCCTCCTCATATTTATTTATTTACTTAGTCGATCATTTACTAGATTTTTTTACTTTGTCATTACTATATGTGGACATAATTTCCTAATTTTCTCATTTGTATTCTTTAATTACTTTCCATCAAATTTCATGTCCTATTGTGTCAAATGCCTTATCAATGTGTATAAGACAATGGATTACAGTAGAAAGCATAAGTCATGTCATACTGTTTTTATTTATAACATCAAATACTATACAACTTTGCAGTGGTCCAGGCTTTATTATAGAACAGCACAAACCAGGATGATAGAGCCGTGAAGAAAGCATATGTAGCTATCGAAGATTTAAACATGTAGTCATACATGGACCGCTTTATTGTGGCAATAACGGGACATGTGAGTTTCTTGGAAGAAGAAGCATGATCACTTTACAAGAAAAACGTAAGTATACTTTTGTATGATTTTCATAAATGAAACACAAACTGAAGTGAATCAGTGATTCTGAAAAATGTGACATTTAGCCAAAAAGTCAAAGCCTGCCTTTTTCCAATGCTGATGACTGAAAAGTAGGGTATATTTCAAATGTTAATATTAAGAGACATACAATGCTGCATACTCATGAAATCTTGCAGTAGGAACAAGCTCAGGTAGCTGCTGCCCAATGCTAGAAGTCTAAATCTCAAAATGCACTTGCTCGAACCACTTCTTAACTCATTACAGCCAAGTGTGCCTCCAGGCATTTTCTGCAGTTACCTTCTACTGCTCCTCTAGGCGTCAAGTATTGATTGTTCATATTTGTATTAATAATACCCAAACCACGTTACATGCAAGGTACCAGGATATTTTGTCTTGAAGCATATGTGATGGCAAACACAACTGTATTGATATTTGACCTCTCTCAATGAGTATTTGCTAGAACTGTAAGGTGATAACTTCATTTTTAAAAGGCTTAAGCCATGCCCACTGGGAGTTAAAGGCGCACACTCAAAAGAGCCATACCAGAAGAAATAGTTAAAATGGAGAACATCGACATTTTTGCTGCAACAGAGACCTGGTTCAAGGCAGCAGAAAGCACTCCTGCACTACCAGGCTATACCTCATTCCACACCTTTCAGTCCCAGAACTTGTGGTGCTTGTATATTTATAAAGGATGTGCACACCTCCAGACTGGTAGCCCAACATAACACATCAGAGATACTGCAGGTGCAACTAACATTGGGGAAGACAGTGATTCAGGCCGTAGCCTGGTATAGGTCCCCAACCATGTCCCATGACTCACACTCCACATTCCTAAGCACCCTGAAGAATATTAGGGTCCAGCCTAATACACTCATACTGGGTGACTTTAACTACCCCTCCATTAACTGTGAAAACTACTCATGTACCAATACACTTGCCCAACATTTCCTGGAATTCATTAATTCCAATGCCCTGGACCAGCTCTTTCTTACCCACACTAGAGGTAGTAATATCCTTGACCTGGTCATTACTAACATGGGCGACCGTTGCTCTACACCAGTAGTCAAGTAGTCAACTCCTCCCTTGTTAGATCCGACCGCAAACTAATCACCTTGGAAATCCACCCCCCCCCCCCGCCGCAAAGGTAATCACCATGAAAAACTTCGCCAAAGCTAACTTTGGGCTCCTAAAAACAGAGGTAGCTAACTTCATGGCACCCATGCAAATAGAGAATAGTTGCATGACTGACAAATCATACACTAATGCACTGTATGAACATGTACACAAATGCATGGATCTCGCCATACCCAATAGAACCAAGATGCACTCCTCCAAAAAAAAGGAAGTCAATCTGGTGGTCCCCTGCCATAAATAAACTCTACAACAGAAGGAGGAAACTGATGCAGAATAAAGTAAAGTCCCAAGACTGGAAACATAAATTTATCAGCCTCAACAAAAAGTTGAGATACGTCATCAAATCCTGTAAAGCTATGAAAACAGAACTGCAGCAGATAATAAACAAGGCCTTCACTAGTTATGTAAAGAATCTCCACAGCAATACCCAGATTTACTCTGAACTACTGCAAAATGGTACCTCCTATACTGAGCCAGCAGATATTGCCAATATACTGGCCGACAGATTCAGTGCCAACTTTACCCCCCCCCCCCCCCCACAAAGGACCAATCACAATACCAGTAGATTGCCAGGCACTCAGTATTACAGCTGCACATGTTAAAACAGCACTGTCCAAGGCCAAGTATACAGCTTCTATGGCACCTGACAATATCCCTGGCTGTGTTTTACATGAACTACAGAGTGAGCTGGCACCTCAACTGTGTGCCCTGTTCAATCACAGCCTCACCTCAGACTTTGTCCCTACTGAATGGTGCACTGCTATAGTCATCCCTCTCCACAAAGGAGGAGTAACTACAGACCATGGGAACTATAGCCACATTAGCCTGACAAGTCTGATATGCAAATCTATGGAATGCAACATCGTGGACCTGATAAACAAGGATATAGGGAATCTCCAAACTCTGGAACCCACACAGTTTGGTTTTGTGAAGAGTAGATCATGCCTGCTGACCCTGGTCAACTTCTTTGAGTCAGTCACCAGAGCTTTGGATGAAGGTAAGGTGGTTCATATAACCTACCTTGATTTGGCCAAGGTCTTTGATACCTTTCCCCACTCAGGAATCATAGAAAAACTCACTAAGCTAGGCATCAACCCCTATATCACTAGGTGGGTTGCAAAGTGGCTCACAGATAGAACCCACAGTGTGAAAGCAGCTGACTCCAAGTCAGACTGCCCACCAGTCATGAGTGGAGTCCCACAGGGTTCAGTCCTGGGTCCTCTCCTGTTTAGTATCTACTTCTCTGAAGTCCAGCCCAACACAAAGGGACTCTGGCTGACAACGTTTGCAGATGGTTGCAAGTTGGGAGCTATTATTTATTCCCCAAGTGATGTTGACATCCTACAGAAAGGCCTCACTGAGACCAACGACTGGTGTCAGAACCATGGCCTTAAGCTCAATGCCAAAAATTGTGTCATCACCTCCTTTGGGAATAACCCAATTCCCATGAATTACCACATTAATGGTAGTCCATTAAACACAAAAGGCATTATAAGAGATCTGGGAACACAGATTGACAGCAACCTCTCTTTTGACCACCACATTGCCACTGTGGTCAAAGTCATTTTATGTGGCATATCTCTTTACTAAGGATTTTGCATCCAGGAGTAAAGAGGTCATTGTCTCCCTCTACTCTTCACTCATTAGACCAGTTATCGAGTACAATGCCCAATTTGGCATGTACCTCACTAGTCACCTGCAACAAGTGGAGAGGCCACAAAAGTACCTCACAAAGAGGATCCTAAGCCTTAAACACTTGTCTTATATAGACAGACTCAAAAAACTCCATCTATTCTCTGTCTCATAATGCCTACTTAGAGGCGATCTCTGCTTGACTTACAAAGCCATCTCTGAACCAGCTCTGTTAGAAATCCTACATCTAAAGAAATTCCAATCTCTCTGCACCATATGCTCCAGAGACCTCAAGCTCATTACCACAATCAACAGAACATGCTGTAGGGATAGGTTCATAACCCAGAGACAGCCCACAGTATGGAATAGACTTCCCATACATGTTAAACAGAGCACCTCACTGGCCCTCTTTAAGAGAAATCTTGATGAGTGGATGGGAAATAGAAAATTCATCCTGGGCATCACTCAAGTGGCTCTACTCAACAGACGCACTGGGAACTAAGGTCGGGTGTCACTATGCCAGGGTAATCCTATTGGCTAGGCCTGTAAAGACTACAGAGCCATTCACCTAGTACACATCCATGAACAAGGTAGCACCTTTTATTTTTCTCTCTTTCGCTTTCTTTCTTACTTTCATAAAAGTCAGCACGAGGAATGCCAATTTCAAATATTGAAACAAAACAGTGAAGGTAATAGTGGTATGCACTAACATTTATAAATAAGGCAATCACCATTGTTCCAGATGCCTAAAAATAATACTAAAACACAGTGCAAATAAAATAAAACAGGTAAATGTTATATTGTAATGCATGTCTGGAATGTTGATCTTTACATTAAACTTTCAAAGGCCTTATGTTATTGTAATTCCACCAGCATTCATTTGTTCATTAATACCTTGTTTATCCAGTTCAGGGATGTGGGAGAGCTCAGGCCCTTTTTTGGTACTTATTATTCACAAGGCAGAGAAATTAATCCTTGATTTTATACCTAACTACTGCAGGCTTAATTATAGCATGTACATGTACAGCCGAGGGCAGTCAGGAGTACTGCCTATTCACCTAAGGCTTGTCCTTGGGATATAAGAAAAAGCCGAAGCACCCTGTGGAGGCCCATACAGGCAAAGGGAGAACACACAGACTCTTGGTAGTGGTACCACACAGGGGAACCAAACCGGCGTATTAACAGCATTGTGTGCAACCCTGAGTACAAACATGAAAAGAAAAGCAGAATGCTTTTACCATATCTCTCTTTACATATCAGTTAGAGTATTAGGTAGACAAGCAGAAGTTCAGCAGTTTAATATTTGTGAATTAACCCCACAGACAGAACACTGCATAGTGAATGAAATGAACTATAAATGGCATTTGGTTATAAATTCATTAACTACTTGTTAAAGTAGTGCTATCAAAACTAATTAAGTGGAATAGATAACATAGGACAGATGAGAAGTCATCTGTAAAATATTTAATGTAATATAGAAAATGCAAACTGTTTTAAGCAAGTGCTGTATTTTTCCAGATCAATTGTTATAGTCTTTCCTAAAGAAGCAGTGTGCATTTAGTGATTGAGGTCTAAGTGACTTTATTTAGGAAGGGTATTAAGACCTTGTGAGTCTTTTTTATTGAGAAAGTCTCCACAAAGTAAGATATAGATTTCACAATAAAAGTAAAAGAGAAAAAGGTGCCTGTAGGTTTATAGGCAATGCCCTATGCCACCATTAACCTTATTACAGAACCCTTGCCAGTACTAAAGTTGTTATCATTTGTAAGTCTCAGAAGAAAAGCACACGCTCAAGAATTCTAAAAAAAGAATGAGTTCAGTCATTTAAAGAATACTTTCCTGAAGGGTGGAATCAGCTTTGTGTTTTTCCATTTCATATTTTCCAAGATTCTGCTGACTGGTACACTGACATAGGCTTGTTTTCTGTTTTATGAGAGTATAGCAGAAATGATTAGCACATAGCAAACTATATAGTAATCCCTTACAAAACACATATAACTCATTTACTAAAGCATCTATAAATTCATTTGATGATCATGTTAGGAAAACAACATTTTTTTTATTCTGGAAACTAGCCATGGATTCAAACACTGATTAATGTGTTTTTATAGAGAAAGTCTTTACATCTTGATGTGTTTATGGCAAAAGTGATCTTTACATAGTTCAGCTATAGTGTTTCTGTTGCTATGTTTACAACCTATGACATAACTTTCTGAAACAATATCACCTGCACTACACAAAATTGATATGCATTTATGCTCAACAACTCTGCTCATATATCAGATAAAGTAATATAATAGCTGAAGGCAACTCCGTGTAACCTTTGCTGCATATCTGAACAGAAGGTATAACAAAGGTTAATAAAGTAAATGCCAGGAGCAACTATAAATTCCTTGAAATGCTTTAAAGAGCAGAAAATGAGTTACAATATGGAAATAAATGCAAAGCAATGAATGCCAGGTCCTCTAATCTGCCACAGTAAAACAATAACAAATTCAGCACAAAGTTTTTCACTGAATTAAAACAATACACAGCAGTACTGTCATGAATGAGTAACTAAAGCTTTAGTTGTTATTTAGATCCGCATTTAACACCGTGGCTTGGAGAAATGTAATAAACACTGCCTCCAAAGCAGCAAAGTGCTAGGTTACCATCAGGAAGATATGCTTAATTTTTCATAATTGTTACCATTACTGAATGTGTAAATGCACACTATTATCACGGCTTGTGATGGCATTAAATACATGTATTATAATTAGACATGGAAAAATCTCTCTGCACAGAGAATTAATTTGCATGCAGTTGTGTGTGTTTCACTATGTTATGCGGCCAAAGCTCAAAGGCAGGGAAATGCAGAAGTTGTATTCTAATGAGTGGATCTGAAAAGATTTTAATAACTAGGGAGCTTCATCTCAAGTTTCCTGAAAATTGTATTTAATATGAATTTTATATGAGTAGATGTCTCAGATTTATTATATTATATGATATTATATGATATTATATTATATTATATTATATTATATTATATTACATGTGTCCAACTCAGTCATTAATTGTAGATTTAGGATTCTAGTAGTTGTTGCCATTTACTGAAACGATAAGCCGTAACTAACAGGCTAATCGAATTGTCTCCTGTTTGTAGTACCAGTGAATGAATATTGAAGACATTACACCATAAAAGATTAAGAGGTAGTAAATACATCAGCAACACTAACACGATCCAGAACATGTCACTTTCAATGACACATAATGCCACACTAACACAGATGGGTCTATATTAAAATGTTGAAACGTTGTAATATTGAACACCAAATGAGCGACACTTATTCATCAAAATGCATTTAAGCAATTTGATGAATACTTTACTGGGCAAAGGTATAGTTGGCCAGCTACACAGTGTTGCCCTTTTCTCCACTGTAGTGCAATCTCTGTGTTGGTATATTTAGTTAGTGGGGTGTGTAGGGCGAAACCCCCCACATAGTTGTGTGTGTGTGTGTGTGTGTGTGTGTGTGTGTGTGTGTGTGTGTGTGTGTGTGTGTGTGTGTGTGTGTGTGTGTGTGTGTGTGTGTGTGAGTGTGTGTGTGTGTGTTTGAGCAAACAAATTCTTTCCCAAGGAAAAAATTCGCTGTTTTGACCATTCGTGAGATTGTTCTTTACGTGTTGACAAAGAGGCATTCGCTTAAATGTCTCTTCGGTGTTATAATATAGACCCAACACAGACATTTACAATATATCTACTGTTATTATATATATATTACCTACCTTTTAGGGCATTTTCTCTCTGGGTCTCTGTTGAAGAAGGATTTATGGCTCAGTCAGACTATTTCAAACAGCAAAAGTAAAAAGAAAGAAAATATAAAATTAACCAGTCAATAATGCAGTTGAGTTGGTAGTTGGCTTAGATTATTAAGGGGATGTTAACAAGCTGCTTCCTGTTATTCAGTAGTGCAAGGTTTGATTTCTTCATTGCCTAACTGTGTGACTCTGAGCAAGTTACTTAACCAGACATCGCTCCTGGGCTGAGTCTGAAAATGATCCAGGGAGATCAATGCTCTACCCTTGAAATAAATACAAGTAACTTTAGCATACAAATTTAAAATAAAACTGACTTATTGAAGTTAGGACAGTGAGACTGCCGGCACCATTAGACATTCTAATTAATGACCTGAAATTTGATGTGTTGGTAAAGGTGGGGTGGTGTTATTCAATAACAAAATGCCATCTCCCTCTACTTTAAGAAATAAATATCCCTACTGTTGTCAGGAGATCAGGTCACCAGAACATTAAGCCACTCACTCGACTGGGTAAGAGTCATCCATTGCAACATATAACAGCACAAATCTATTATATTATAATATGATTTTCATAAATGAAACACAATAAATTAAAGTGAATCAGTGAGCCTGGAGAATGAGACATCTACCCAAAAAGTCAAAAAGCATCTCTTTCCAATGCTGATGACTGAAAAGTATGGCATACGTCAAGTGTTAATGTTAAGAGACATACACTACTGCATACTCGTGAAATCCTGCAGTAGGAACAAGGTAGTACTTTTCTTTCTCCCTCTTTCTCTTTTTCTTTCTTGCATAAGAGTCAACACAAAGAATGCAGATTTCAAATATTGAAACAAAACTGTGAAGGTAATAGTGGTATACACTAACATTCATAAATAAGATGATATACATTGTCCCAGAATTCTAGAAGTTAATACTAAAACACAGTGCAAATAAAATAAAGCAGGTAAATGCTATATCGTAATGCATGTCTGGAATGTTGATAAAAATAGTCCTTACATTAAACTTTCAAAGGCCTTACGTTATTGTAATTCCACCAACATTAATTTGTTCATTAATACCTTTTTTATCCAGTTAATATATCATCAGGAATGCCTTCCATTCCCTGTACTGCCAGGTTGTCTGCAATATTTTAAAAGCGTTATTTATAACATGTGCCTGCACCAGCCAGGCAGTGCAGTGTTTCTTACACTGGCAAACTTTCAAGCAATAACAATACTTTTCCCCAAGGGAACTTTCCACAGAGTTATCTGGTTGGTTAGTGCACATGCATACTAGACAAAGAGGTCCACACATGTTTACCAGGGAAGAAGGAGCTGGCCACACATAATATACTTTGTGTCTTGTGTTGCATTCAGTGCCAGATAAACTCTAAAACTCTGGTTGATGACTCTGATATGCACTACTCAGACCATGCAGGAAATGGCCTATAATATAGCCCAAACAGAAATGCAAAAATTAGTGGATCATGTATTTAGATTTCTGAAGAGATGCTTCTGAAGTCTAGGCACCTCAGGAATGGCACTACAATGCAATACAGATATATGCAGTAAACTCTTTCATGGGTGTGTAGGGCTATAAAACATAGCATTGTGCAAATAAATGGAGCAGCAAGTGGACATCATGGCAGGAAAGGGCATGCACATCATAGCAGAAGAAGAAGGGAAGAGGGGAGACTCAGTGGGGGAACATCACAATCAAGGCAAAAAATGGAATAGACCATTGTGCAAAGAAGTAGCATCTGGTCCACAACTATATGCTATGACACAAATAGCACAAAATAAAATGATGCATTTGGATTCCCACCCAGTTCACAGACTGATCATAGTTTGTATCAGATATCATTATGCCAGCACAGGCTACTGAGGGAGGGGTTGGTGGGGTGACACAGTGACAGGTGACTGCAGCAATAAAAGATGCAATAGGATAGGATCATGATAGTCATATACACTTTCAATTTGTAGTGAGACAGGGTTCATTTTCTTTAGTGGTGGGGTCAAGTTGTCATGACATGACTGCAGGTGTTGTACACTGTTCTGGCTTGTGGTTTCAGGGATCAGTGCAGTCTATGGCAGAGAAGGTATAAAACACCAGGGCCCTGCACATGCACCCTGCCCTGAAGAGGCAACCCATGTGCTGGCACTGATGAGCATTGTATCACATGATGTTGATGACATACATGATGTGGGGAGAGGCATGCATTGTATCCAGAGGTGACTCCCCCATGTATATATCACATGACTGAACATATGGCCCAAGAGCTGAATGCCATTGCAGTATGTCTTTCCAATGGTTTCCTGAGTTCAGAATTTGAACGCTTCAAGCCATAGGCAGAAGGTATTGTACCATATCAATTATGTTTTCCCACTTACACATACATAGCTGCATCTGCCACACTCTGACTGATGTCCACCACAGAATTTGTTGTTATTACTAAGGCATTTTACTATACAGGACTCCATCTTTATCTCTCAGAAATTCCAGGTACATGCAGGCTTTTCTGATAATCTTCTGTTTTGAAGTTATGCAGTTGCAAGTGATGTGTTACATTTCTCATGTAAGAGCAGACAGTGCAATAAATGCAATAATGAAACTAGTTAGTCCTGCCATCTGTGAACCACTGCTAGTGTGCACCATTGTTGTATCCATACATGTCAGAGTGACACATGCATATCACAGTGAATCAAAAGTGTGTGACCTGTACGCTAATGCATACGGAAAAGTGCACATCTGTAATATATCAGGCAATGTTACATCTGTGCTAAAGTGCTATAATACACTAGTACATTACATGACACATGATGCACCAACAAGTATCTCTTTGCATGGGGATATCATTTTGCTCCTTGAGTGGACCTGATGGAGTTGCCATGGCTACTTAAGGATTTAGAAAATGCCTGGGTCCAATTTGGTGTGCCTGGAACAGCAACATTTTTCTGTTCTTACTGCATGGTAGCTCAGGTGGGTGAAGGTTCCTATCCTGAAGGTGAACAGTGAGCCTCCTGAGGTGTAGTAGCAAATTGACACTGCACAGTGAACACCAAACTGCTGTTGACAGAGCTTATCAAGTCATGTGATTGGCAAGCTCTGGCCACAAGGCCTATGGTGGAATGACCAGCCCATACCACTAGCCACCCAGGTTGCTTGCCCCTTGGGGACAGCCTGTCAGCTATCCATGCCTGGAAGCTACCCTATTCCCATCCTGCTATGCTACTTCCCTTATATATCATTCTTTACTACTTATTCATTGCTTATCATTCCCAATCACCATTTGTCTTCTCTTTCTCTATGTATATGTCCATCTACTCTCCTCCCCACCTCTAGTGTGTAGACTATATTGTCTGCCTGCATCTGTTTTTCATGTTTGTCTGTTCCTACTGTCCACCCCTCTCCCATCCCCAGCCATCCATCAGTAATTTCTTCAACTACTTTTCTTTCGTAAAAGTTACAAAAGGTGTCCTTTTCTACACACAAATAGTATTCCTTCCCCCCCAAACATGCATACCTTAAAATTACCCTTATGTGTTTACCTTTGGTTGCAGTTCCTCTTTCCTAGTTTCCTAGATTCGTGTCTACTGCATTTCCATACATAATGGTCAGGGTTGGCACTGTGTTGTGAACACTCACATTGGTGTAGAGCTATATGTCACTACATTGTGTGCATAATCACACAGAGACTAGTCCATGATAGCTTAACATAGCCATGGCATTTTGCATGTTATCATGTTTACATTTAACACTGCTTGTGTTTACTGCAGACTAGCACTGTCTGTCTAATTACCATATGCCTGATTTAATGCATGCAGTCTTTTAAACAGTATACAATACTATACCACCCACTGTCTAATTTTTTTATGTTTTCATTTGTTTGTATTTGCTAACCATGGTAGAGAACAAATTAATATTGACCTTTTTCAGACTTAACCCAAAAGCAGTCCCTGGATAAGTAAGCTGTTTAAGAGTCTCACAGATGGCAAATCAAGGCTGATGATATCAAACTGTAGACCAGAAGAAGCAGTTCCATAGCAGCTGATAAGCCCTCATCATCTACACTAAATTGATTTAAAATTTGTTAACCAGGAAAGTCCGACTTGGAATGAGACAATTTTCAGCAGAGGCCCAGGGAGAAATGGTCCAGAGTCATGTCTTTGTGATGTGGGAGGAAATCGGAGTACCTGGAGGAAATGCACACAAAGATACAGAGAACATGCAGTCTCCACACAGAAGGCAACCCAGATGAGAAGTGAACTGGGGAAGTGAGGCAACAATGCTAACCACTGCAGCACTGCACCATCTAGACAAATACATGTCTGATTAATTCAGCCACACTTCATACAGTGACTATCTTGAGTTTTAGTACTGTGCAGCCTTGCAATGTTTGCCTATGAATTCCAGCCAATGTTTTAAAAGTTGAAAATTGGGGTTCATGAAAATACATTATTTCCACTTTTCTCACTGATAAGGTCTTAATTAAGCAAAAATGAGTGTGAGTTTTGCAGTATTTAACTATTAATGATCAAGTTTGACCCCAAAAGTGATGGCTGAATTGTCTAACAAGAGTGGATAAATAATTTCTGTTAAAATTAGTATCATGTTTCTTTTATTGTTTTATAGTGATTATGTCAACCATATGTTGTTGGCTGTGTTTTCAAAATGGTTCTATTTTTATAGTGTATTCATTTACATGTTTATTTGCTTTGTATTTTGCTTCATTAAAGAGTGGTGTTTCATCCTGTTCAGTTAATCAGTATTTTTTATTACCTATGTGTATGTTTTATAATGCTTTTCCTGATTTGTTTTGTTCAATATCTCTATCATAATTAAATGTTATCTATGTACATAATTTCCATTTCTCTGCCAGAATCTATCCCCCAGATTCAGCAAGCCCTGCACGGTGTGCAGGAACAGTGCAGGAGCTCCAGGAGGCAATATGTCTACACTGCGATCCAGGAATAAGCTGCAGGGACGTGCACCAGCACTCCTGCACTATTCCTGGATGGTCACAGCTCCTGTATGCAAATGACCCCATTTGTAGGTGAAAAACATGCAAATGAGGTGAATTTGTGATGCAGGAAGCTTGCAGCCGGCTGTGCACGACTAGTGTAATCTGCAGATATGTACTCGATTACTAACCGAGTACATTTCTGCAAACTACAAAATGGAGCCATGACAGCTCCAAGTAAAGGGTGTATATTACATGTAAAGCATGCCAATGACCAAATATATGGCCATTGGCATGGAAAACAGTTTAAAAAAAAACTTTTTTTTTTAGCTGATTTCGATTGTTTAAGAGTAGGGCAGCAGTGCGCAAACGGATCAGGCAAAAAATAAAAAAAAACTGAAATAAGCATTCTAACCAAAATCACTATTTTGTCATTATACTCAATGGCAGGCAGAAGACAACATGGCCAGTGAATAGTGGTTGCTAAGGGGGGAGGTTCAGTGTGAGACAAGTAACTATGCATTAGCAGGCAATCCTATGCAAATGAGGGGAATGATACTGAATCCCAGATTCCCCCTCAGTGCTAGTCAGCACCCAACAGAGTAAGTGCAGAAATAGCTTGGTGCAAGCCTAGGAGTTGGCTGACATCATAGGGGTGTGTGTCAGGCATACTGTAAGCAGACTGGAGCCCTGTGGCTGGGTTTGACCTTAGCTTAGCAGAGCTAAACAAGGGGGTATGTCTGAGGCTGCCTAACACCGTTTGCATTGCCTAAGCGGGTGTGCGCGCCATGCACCAGGTTTTAAAGAAAAAAAAAAAAATGAAACCAGGAAATAGCAGCTCTGTGCACATTTGAGCCCTGTGTTTGAGCGGTGTGCCCCCAGGCTTAAACAGGAAGGCAATGGGAAGGGAAAACAGTAGAAGGAAGGTAATCAAGGAGAACTAGCATAGCTGGCAGGTGAAATGTATCAGAATCAGCCAATTACACAGGCATCAGACCAGCCCAGCCCAGAACACTACTATAAACTATAAAAACACCTTTCCCTCTGATTTTTCCCACATATTCTACACCACCGGTGTATATAAGTGGGGAAATTTTAACAAACAAAAACAACAAAATGATAGGGGCTGCAGTAGCTATCATACATCAACATGTGGAAGAGGCTGAGGGTGGTGAGGATGAGAATGTTGTCGACCAACCCACAGTGAGGAGACGGAGAAGAGTGTACAGACCCAGGGAAACCTACAAGGGACTAATCGAATTGGAGATGGTGTAGCACTATAAGGTGGACAGGGGCCTCCTACAGCAAATTTTTGAGCTGTGCCAGCCATGCCTGACACACAGAACTAACAGAGGGGAACCCATCCCAGTGGATACCAAGGTATGTGTAGGCCTAAGAATACTAGCCCCAGGTACCTTCCAAAGGCCAATTGGGGATATCATGGGGATCTCACATGCATCAGCATCCAGGGTACTCCACCAGTTCCTGGATGTCATGTCAGCACATGCCGGTGAGCATGTATATTTCCCCAACACCCGTGAGGCATTGGCCAGCAATATGCATCTCTTCTACCAAATAGCAGAATGCACTGAGGTAGTGGGTGCTATAGACTGCGCAAGCATTTGCATCAAAGCACCACATGGTGAGCGGGGTAGGGTCTACATCAGCTGCAAGAGCTTCCCCTCCATCAACTGCTAGGTCGTGTGTGATGCCCAGGGCATTATAATGAATGTGTTTGCTGGCTGCCCTGGAAGCTATCACTATTCCCACATCTGGCATTTGATGCAGCTGTATCAGAGATTTGCCAAAGGGGACATATCTAATGGTCACCTAGTGAGGGATGCTGGTTATGCACTGGAGCCATGGCTGATGACACCCATCAGAAATGCACAAACACCCAAACAAGAACTCCATAATGAGGCACATGCACAGACCAGAATTATAATAGAGCGTGTGTTTGGGATGCTCAAGTCACACTTCCGGTGCCTGCACACATCCTGTAGAGCCTTGCAGTACTCCCCAGCTACATGTACTCAAATTGTCATCGTATGTGCCATGCTACAAAATATAATCCTGTGGAAAAAGCTGAAGCAGGAACAGCACAGGGCAGGGCCACACAGCCCCCCACTATTGCCAAGGACTGCACAGGCAGAAAGTGACTCGGAGGATGAACAACCTGAGACTGCCCAAGTAGGCAGAAGGAGGCATGCTCAGTATGCCCTGGCCTTGGCAAAGAGGCAACACATAGCACATACACTGCCACAGTAGGGACCCAGGGAATGACTCCTCTCTCTGACGTGCACATACAGTAAAAGGGATGCCAAATATGACACAACTTGTGCTCAGTCATGAATAGGGAGTGCACTATGTGCATCTGACATAGGCAGCTCTCCAGCACCATCCTCAATACTGGCGCACCCACAAGATAAGTCATACTTCTTACCAACTGCCAAATGGAGTAGTATGTGTTGTTACTTGTATCTATGGTATGGATGTGAGCATGCAAGGGAATTGGTTGGCTAAATGGGATGCCAGCAGATAGTAGACACCTATAGTGACAGCATGAGATCTGTAACAAATACTGGTGTCACCATCGTAGCCAGTACTACACATGGTGATAAAACCCACTGCAGGAAATGTGCTGGGCCACATGTGTGTCCATATGACACACACATGCCAGTTAGGGAGGTTCACATACACAAAAACAGTCTCACCCAGCAGGATGGGTGTAGGCAAACACAAACAATGGCTGTGCTAAGGCCTCTGAATGATGGCTATGGCTAGCCCCCCCCCCCCCCAGGCCTGCACAGACAGACTACATCAGGTCAGGTAGTGGGATGTTAGTTCTGAAGGGTAAGAAGTCAGAAACTGATATGTAGGTCAATCAAACCTAAGACCTGTAGTACACTGATATGCTTCTAGTCAGCATGATAGGTTAGAATACAGAATGAAATGGAGTACCTGACATACCAGTACAGCCATAGCAAATGTGTACAAGTGTCAGGTGTGTCCCCCAGTCCTATGTAAAAATGTAGTAACAGTCTGGTGTGCCCCCCCATCCCATGTAGAAATGTAGAAACAGTCAGGTGTGCCTCCCCAATCCTATTTAGAAATGTAGTAACAGTCTGGTGCCCCCCCCAATCCGATGTAGACACACTGTAACAGTCAGGTGTGCCCCCAGTCCTATGTAGAAATGTAGTAACAGTCTGATGTGCCCCCCACTCCTACGTAGAAATGTAGAAACAGTCAGGTGTGCCCCCCAATCCTATGTAGAAATGTAGTGACAGTCTGGTACGCCCCCACTCCTATGTAGAAATGTAGTAACAGTCAGCTGTGCCCCCCCCCCCAATTCTATGTAGAAATGTAGTAACAGTCTGGTGTGCCTCCCCCAATCCAATGTAGACACATAGTAACAGCTCGGTGTGCCCCCAATCCGATGTAGAAATGTAGCAACATGTACGTGTAGGTATAATACCAGTGGAGCACAGATTACCTGAGGTGGCCAAGGTAGCAGGATAGTTTGTAGCATTTGTACAACATGCAGGTATGAGTGTATTAGATTGGTGTGTGTTTCATATAGCGTTAGAGTAGTCAGTATGTATGCATGGTGAGGTTTGACCTGGTGGCCATTGCCCAGTACTACTGATGACAGGGCCAAGTCCTCACAACTGCAGTGCCAAACACAATGCTCCCTAGTATAACACATTCTAGTAGTAAGCCATTGTAAATGTATGGATGTAATATGTGTCACCATCTGAAAGTTGGACATGGCATGACTGTTGGGCCAGATAAACAAGCAGTACACAGGGGAAAGTACCCCAGACAGACAGTGTATAATGGGTAACCATGAAATGGACATACCCTTGGAATTGTACATACAGGTTTGCATCACATTATCTGGGCTTGTAGTAGGGAATACCAATGTCATCTAGCCAAACACTCACAGATCACAAAGGTCATAGGAATGATGTATTGAGAAACAGCTGATGTCCTTGCACAAGCCAGCATAAGTTGAATGTCCCATGCATATCTGTGAGTCAGATGCCAGTAGTGTCCATAGCACACATGCACCCAGCTCACCCAACCACCACCAACAGGTACCTCTCCACTCTTATCCCTGCTGTTGGGAATGGGTACAATATGACCCCCATGTGTGTATGGCAATAGCGAAAGACTGCAGCATGCAGTGCCAGTGTCCCATGTAGGTGTGTCTCTGGTTGTAAGCAACACCCTGCCAGAATCCACACCACCTGATCAATACTGACAGAAAGTATTGGTATGAACACCTAGCACACCTATCCTGTCACCCCAGGTGAATATACTGTATGGCAGTCTGGTACTGTAGGACTGATGGAATACAACAGCCTGTTACAGCTGGCCCACATCACTACCAAATGGCCTACAGTCCTCTGCCAAAGGCCTGCATCTCACTCATACTGCCAATGTATGTTATGTCATGGACTTCCAAATAACAACATAACACAGTCCACAGAACCCATATGCAATGGCATGTGGACAAACCATAGTAACATGTCCACCATGTCCCACTGCATGAACTGTGGACTAACATCAATACACTGCTGTGATGAGGTGATAACTATAGGGAAAGTATCAGAGAATGTTTACATAATGTATGGAAGAGGATAGAATAATAGAGGGGGGTGGGAGCATGGGCAGCAGGGAATGTGCGAAGTCCAAAACACAGCCATGTGTACATACAATCCCTGACTACAAACACAAATTTTGGTGGTTACAAGCCTGCCCGTACATCACAATAGGGGTAATGTCCTGACTTATGACCCCTGCCTCTGGGTAACCTGTGTGAATCTGTACAGCTGTGAGGTATTGCCACAGCAAGATAAGGCCATACTATCACGTCAATGGATATACAAGTATGGGATCCTCTGCCACCACTGTACCAAGTGCTGAACTGGTTACACAGCCCCACCAGCAAGTGTCTGCAGCTCCTCCTCCAGAATGGCATTAGTTTGTAGGAATATGTAGTTGTTTGACCACAGTACTGGACACAGCTGCATTCACCCTGTGTTCCCCAGAACATCACTGCAAGCAAAAATGCCTACCTGACAGTAGTTGAGGAGATAAAACATCACAGTGTATAACACTACACATGTCTGAATAGCTCTGCTAACACCAGGACCATGTAACAGAAGCAGCACAGACACAATTACCTACAGTACCCACTATCCCTTGCCCAGTTTGACCCCATATTTCCAACGGATCTACAGATATCCTGCAGAAACAGTTTGCTAGCTGTAGGTGTAGAACAGAAATGTCTGCAATGGAGTACAATCTACCTAAAATGGATCCACACATTCAGTACAGAAGGTCATACTGGGCATGTGCCCACCTTTAGATAAATGAAGGCAATGTCAGACAACAAAATACTGAAAGGTCATACTGGGCATGCTCACACATTTAATGAAATGAAGCCCATGTCTGGCAACAACTATGGACCATACATATCTGGCAGTTGCAGATGTTAGTGCATACACTCCTCAGCATGCACTAGTCATGGTTTGCACACACATTGGATAGGAATACACACATATATCTAAGGCCAACGCACTATAATATGCCAAAAGTACACATACATAGATGTGTGGAAGACAGTGACAGTGACAAAAAGCCTTCCATCATGAGGCCTGTCACATCCAGCACACAGCCAAATGGCTACAACCACATGATGTGTAAATGTCTCTCACCATAGAAATTAGCCCCTGGTATCCCTCAGCATTATAGACTCTGTGGTGCTAGTGCTAACTGCGCAACATGACTGTACAAGGCAGTAGTCATCTAGCAGTTGTATACAAATACCTGTGGAATATAAACCTGTGTGTGCCTGAGTGTGGTGTGTCTACCTCTAGATGAATGGGTTATGGCCCGTGCACACACACTGTCCTCCCCATATCCCTACTATGGCAAGCCTGCTGATGTCAGTCACTGTGAAATACACCTTTGGGGAAGAAATAGCCCTGTAATCACTGAGGTGTGTCCTATATCTGTGTAATGCTGTAGTGTGATAAACTAGTTAGGTAACAGGTCTAATTCCAGGCATGGCAACTGTGTGTGTGTTTGTCTGTGTAGGGAGCAATACTTTTTAGGCTAGTAACACTCACTACAATTCAAATGCCCTACTTTGGCAAGCCTGCTGATGTCATTCACTTTGAAATACACCTTTGGGGAAGGAGTAGCCCTGTAGTCTCTGAGTCTCTGTGGCGTGTCCTGTAACTGTGTAATGCTGTAGTGTGATAAACTAATTAGGTAGGAGTTCTAATCCCAGACACAGCAAGTGTGTGTGTGTGTGTGTGTGTGTGTGTGTGTGTGTGTGTGTGTGTGTGTGTGTGTGTGTGTGTGTGTGTGTGTCTGTCTGTGTAGGAAGCAATGCATTTTAGGCTGGTCACACACACTACAATTCAAATGCCCTACTTTGGCAAGCCTGCTGATGTCATTCACTTTGAAATACACCTTTGGGGAAGAAGAAGCCCAGTAATCTAAGTGGCATGTCCTATAACTGTGTAATGCTGCAGTGTGATAAACTATTTAGGAAGGAGTTCTATTTCCAGACATTGCAAGTGTGGATGTTTGTCTGTGTTGGGAGCAATGCTTTTGAGGCCATTCACAGTCACTACAACCTCCATTGGCCTTCTTTGGCAAGCCTACTGATGTCATTCCCAGTGAAATACACCTTTGGGGAAGGAATACACCAGTAATCTACATGGTGCGTCCTAATTACAGCGTAATGTTGTAGTGTGATATAGTAGTTTGGTAGGGGTTCTATACTCAGACAAGGCAAGTGTGGATGTTTGTGTGTTTGTTTGTTTGTGTAGGGAGTAATGCTTTTCAGGCCAGTCACTACAACCGTCATTGGCCTTCTTTGAGAAGCCTGCTGATGTCATTCCCAGTGAAATACACCTTTGGGCCTATTATATGTCAGAAAGTCCACCTTACAAGGATAACAGATGTGAAATGGCCGAGAGGCTGGGGTGCCAATCCATACCCCTACATGTGACATCAAGGCCTGGCGAACAAAGTAAGCAACCCTTGTATTACCGAGAGAACACTTAAAACCCAAGTCACATGCACAAACACACTTGCCTAGGCAACAACTGCTTTGTTGGTAGTACCCTATATATTGCCTACAGATAGTAACCATGTGGGGATTGCAGTGGACTACAGAGGGCATGGCACCCTGTTCCATCACTACAATAGGCACATAATTGCACACAGTGTGCCTTCATTATGTTCCCCACTGGACGCCTGCAACAACTACGGTGCCATGAAATGTGACCACAAAGGACATACCATGCCTTAAACACATACCCTGTATGGACAGATGCCACTGACACCAGGAAATACCTGTATCATGCTATCAATGTAGGTGCAGGATCAACCTGGTGCCCATTACCAGTTCCTGCCACATGAGTGCAGGACTGTCACATCTGATGATAAAATTCTGTGTACACAACATGGGCAAGACACCCCAGATACAGTTCCACATGTCACTGAACATGCATGTGGGACGTGTGTACATCCCAGACACCATCCATGTCATGGACTATAGAACACATACATGGCAAGCATTGCACAGCACTGGCCACATGCAATAGTAATCAAGGTGACTGGATAGTGACTACAATACCCACCTGTGTGGGCCAATTCAGACACCACATCCCTGAGCCACACTGCAGATCATTGTCTTGTGGCCTGATGGCAAGGTATACCCTTCACCTAGCCTTGTACAGCCTTCTGGCACAGTCAACCACTACAAATCCGTGATGCAATGCACCCATGCATGGCACTACTGGCACTCTGTGTCTGTGTGTGTGTGTGGAGTATGATGCTTTCGACCACATTCACACTCACTACAACTTCCATTGGCCTACTGAAGCATGCTGTCTTATGTCAGACACCTTCACATACCCTTTGCCCATATAACATCTGAATAATCCCTGTGGTGCATGTGATAACTGAACATTACTGTATTGCGGCAAACTAGCTAGTTAGGAAGTCTATTCCTGACCCTGCTAACTGTGTCAGTGTGTGTGAATACCTGAAAGAGTATGTCTGTATTGATGTTGACAACTATTCATGTGGATAGGCATATGTACTACACCTACCTTATCGCTACTATATCATTGTTGCAGATGTCACTCACCATCAGGTATACCTTTGGAAAGCTTTCCAACATGTAAGCTATGTGGAGCATACAATACCAGCATAGACATGGAATCACAATACATAGTCAGTTAGGGGTTTGAAACCCCGTACTGGTAGGTGTGTGACATGAACATGCTCAGGTTTTACTATCCCACCCCCTCCCTGACTGACTTTGTCTCTATCTGTCTCTCTCACTCCCTTTCTGGTGGATGTGGAGAAGTACACCTGTTTTGCTTAGGCAGCAGCTTGTGTTTTGTAAGTGATGCTCATGATCAGCTAATGGCATCTGCATGAACTGCAGCCCCCCATCTAGCTTATTGCATGTGGAACAGTTGTGGTAACATTCCCATAGCCAATTGCATGGAAACACACTCCAATATCTAGAAACATCATGTTGGTGTTGGGCCTTTTCATTCACTGTGAGCAGGACCTAAATCTAGTGTTTGGCAAGCAGCATCACAGATGGCATTGGGATTTACTTCTAACAACATACACTGTGGAAACAGGTCAACAGACAGGCGAGGGATGTGCCAGACATGACTATAGAATGTAAGTGTCGCTATTATGCATTTGGGTAATGTTGGTTTAACAGGGTGTGTGTGGATATGGCTGGTCTATATGATTTAATACCTGTCATGACAGTGTCATGTGTTTTAAAAAACTCCCATCTGTTAGAGTTATCTGCAGACTGGGCAGTGTGTGGAACCTTTTGTTTCTTGTGTTACTCACAGAACACCTATCTGAGAACTGCAGAAGCATAGTGTGAGGATTGCAGTCAGTACATGGTGACAGCCATGAGAGTTACTGATTTCATATCCTTCATAGGACATATGTCACAACAAACCCTGGTACGATAGTAAATGTATGAGGTTATCACAGCAACATGCCAATATTAGGCCAGTTTTTGTAGTTCCAGCCAAAAGTCTGTCTGATGAAGTGCCGTGTTGTAGGCATGAAAGCACTTACATTTTAATAAAAGGTTTGTTTCTGACTGAAGTCCTGGTGGTCCTGGAGTACTTTTTGCTAGTTCCAGTGTGTGTTTTATGTTTGGGGACCTTTACTGCCTTGGATTATACACATTTATTGGTGTTTTGCTGATAACAAGCCAGTCAGATATCAGACTGCTAGACATGTTATGCATAGTAGGGGTTGTTTCTGAGGACATAACTTGGGCATTCTGCGGTTGTGTGTACAGTACTGGGGTCTGTCTACTTATGGTGATTGTTGACAGTATGTGTATTGCACATACATACCTTGGGCTGTGCACAGACTGTGATAGATGCCATTGTTCTTGGTCCTTTTTTATCTGATGTTACATGCTGCTCCAGTGTATGGTACCCTATTGGCTCACATGTCTGTAGGGCCAGACACATACGTGTCCCATACCACAGACATGCATCGGACCACATTGTGTCATGATCCAGTGTATGTAGGGTTATTGTGTGATTGGCACATATGAGGATGGTATTTATCAGACAGTCAGTATAGTGTCATATTAAGCTTGTGTACCATATGTGGTTGTGGCTGTGTTCACATTGGTTGTGGGTATGCAATTTCTCACAGGTGTCTGTTACTCTGTGCTGTGACATGTGTGTAGAGCCTGCTATAATTGCAGGTACATGTGTATTCCCTCATACAAAATATAGTTCAGTGTTGTGGCAGTCTGTCTGTAGTTTACACAGTGCTTTATGACATGCCTAGCAGCCTAGTGTAATTACCCAGTGTGCTATGCCCAGTTATTTGCAAGACATACTGCTGCCAGGCCACTATAACTGTTGTGTTTTTCTGACAAAGCAGTGGGATTCTGTACAGATGTATGTCACTAACTACTGGGTAGAATGTGGCCATGTGACCTCTGCACTACCAGGTATTATGTGTCAGGACAGACTGGCGTGTGTGAATGCATAAACTGTGCGGGCATATGTAGTCCAGTATTTATATGATACATCCACATTGTGAGGCATGGTCCACATGTCTAGCATTAAGGGGATTTGTGTACACATCTGGACTGACCACAGAGTGTCATACTGTCCACATTTATTGGTCATATCTCTGCTGTAGTCCACAGGATCATTTCTGTGCTAGCAGTGGTACTGTACTATGATGTCCTTAGGATGTCTGTCAGCAGCCAATGGCACACTTGTCAAAAGCAGATGTGACCTCCCACACACAACGTCTGTTAAGATAACCCCTGTTACAGTAGCAAAAGTCTACATATATACCTGCAATACATACATGACATCCCCTTGCACTAAGAGGTAGGGACGATTGGTGCTGAGGTAGGACTCCACTCCATGTTCTGGACATATGGTAAACATATATGTATGTATGTATGTATGTATGTGTGTGTATATATATAAACACTCAAATATATACATATAGACAGCAATATATGTCTATGCATATACAAATATATAGATACATATGCACATATAGTTATGGATACCTACATATATATCAATATAAATAGGTATATCTGATTAGATATGTATGCACATATAGTTATAGATATCTACATATATCTCAACATAAATATGTATATCTGTACACATAGGATGTGCATACATATATATCTACACACACACACACACACACACACACACACACACACACACACACACACACACACACACACACACACACACACACACATATGTGTGTGTGTGTGTGTGTGTGTGTGTGTGTGTGTGTGTGTGTGTGTGTGTGTGTGTGTGTGCATACAAAGAGATCTACAAATGGCCATATATATGATGCATTATACAGATGTGTAGACATACATATGTATGAATATATATGTGTAGGTACATGTAGACATATATCAGCATATGTATATGTATATATCCATATTCCTGTCATGTGTAAACATCATGGTTGTGTATACTTTCCCAGATGTATCTCACCATATGTATCTGATATGTGTAAATTTAGATATAACAACATATGTGATGCAACAGTAATTTCAATAACAAGTACTACACAATTGTGGAATTCAAAGCAATTGTTCAATACTATTCAATATGTATAGTGAGAGATATATTGGAAAACAACAACTGTCTTCACAGCTGTCATGATGCCGTGGTTAACTGTTGTGACTATAGTGTACAGGGTCCTGGGTTTAATACCTGCAAGTGCTGTTTCTTTTGTTACTGGGCAGAACAAGGCCTGCCGGCTACAGAGTGGTTAAGACAGTTTTGAGCAGCTTTAGGGTTTGTATGAAGCTAAGCGGTGCTAAGCTATGGTTAAATGTACGAGCACTTACACCTTGTAGGCTTCACTTACCAGTGGGCAAATGTGCTTAGCTGTTATATAGCAGCAAAGCTGACACCTGCTAAGCATAGCTCAGCCCTGATAACCAGTGCTCACATCCCAGTCTGATAACATAGCAGGGTAATGACATCTGTAATAAGTGTATGTAATGCCATGCACAATACATGCGTCTACATGCTGTCATTACAGTAGCAAGGGGTGTGAGTGACATGTCTGGGACGCACAAGTATACAAGACCTGTACAGCACTGTTATCCATGTGAATGTGTTACATACAAGCATAGTAACCCAGGTTACGTGCTGTCACACTGGCATGTAGTGTAACATGGTGGTACTAATGTTGACAGTGCTTTCCCAGGCAAGAGTAGAGTGCTAAATGTAGTACTGACAACAAGCACTCCTGCAGGCATGGCTGGACTCTGAGGCCTCACTGTCATGTTTCTGGTGTGTGAGCTGTGTCACACTATACTTATCCTCTATTGGATAATGATCTGACATGTGGAATGTAACTGTAGACTACCATCTGTACAGCACATGTCAGTGAGGGCTTCCAACATGTAGTAATGGCATACATATTGTTGTCAAACATCTATCTGTCGACACATTCATTCTACTGCATAGTTGCTTGCCAAGCTGATGTCTGTCAGTCTCTGTAAAGATGTGCAGATGGCAGGTATCCAGCTTGGATACCTACAGGCAACCTATGCTTGACTGACACTGATATGTCTGTCCAGCTGTGTTATAGCTGGCACATATAGGAGACAACACCCTGTATGCCCCACATGCCACTGGTACCTCCACTACACTACCACAGTCAACAGAACATGCTTCAGTACAGATCTCCATCACAGACACTAACCATGTCAACTGGATCACCTCAGTGGTCTTTTGCAGGAGACACCCAGAGGATTGGCTGATGAATGTCACTCTCACCCTGAGGGTCAACACAGTGGTGTCTGTCAATAGATTACCTGCTGGCACATGCAGGTGGCATGATACCACTGTACATACATCCCTACACTACCCATCTCTCCATGGACAATAGCCAGGTACACACTTATGAACATCTGCAATGATGCACACCAGTACTGACACATGTGTACGTGTGCATTACTGAGGATAGCAGTATCTATGTGTTAGTACACCTGTAGTTTGGAATAGCATGAGGGCCTTCACAACCACTGCAACACCCATTGCCATAGTGAGATGTGGCTGCTGCTGTATCAGACATTACATGTACCCTGTTACGCTCCTCTCCCTATCAGCTACATGAGCCTTGCAGTACCAGCACAACAGTGTTATTCAAATGGGTTGATAGGCATGGGATACCATTGAGTTCTGGAAAGTGTGTGTATGTGTGCATGTTTGTATATCTGTAGGGTACAGCATGCCAAGGCCACATACTCCTATTACAATATGCATTGCCACATAGAAGTACGGATAGTGTTATTGCTGCACATAAGTGAAGCATGA
>NC_056732.1:1216459429-1216549429 GCF_019279795.1 Protopterus annectens
GTCATAACTCAGTTTTAGTAACTTAGCCTTTGCATTATCTCTGAATATGAAGGTAATGGAGGATGCTTCAGGCTTTTGTCTTATGGTGAGTGTGACTGACTTGTCTGATTTGACCAGGGAGGACGTTACAATTGTTAGGTAGCAGAGTAGATCCATACTGGTAAGAACCAAGTCCAGAATTTTATCGCCCTTGGTTGGGATGCAGACTAACTGAATCAGAGGGTTTGTATTGATGGAGTCAGAAATCTCTGGACATAAATGTTTGAGGATGTAAAATCCCCTAGTTTATAGAGGAATAGTTAAAGTCTTCTAGGGAATGTTGTTTTACATAATACATAGGGACTGTATTCTGATTAGGCATGGGCCAAGGGGACTCCAGTAGTCAGTGGTGACATAATAAGAGGTTTTCTTCATAAGTATTTTGGACGTGGAGGAGTTCAGGTCATTATCTTGCTTAGTGAGTCTGGAGGTGAGATTTTTTTTTTTTCTTTTTAAGATTATAGAAAAAACCTCTGCCTTTAGTGCAGTTGTCTAATGTAGTGAGCATGTATGGGTGATAGGCAATGTAGCCCTGCAATGATAGAGTGTTTTCACTGTCTTGAATCAGACTCTGTGCCAATGCATATATAGACTTGTTTGTTTTTTTGTTATTTATTTTTTTTTTAGGCTCCTAGCATTAAGCAGGAATATCTTAATGCTGTCCAGATTCTGTTTATTTATGTTAGAAGCTTTAGAAGACTGATGTTGTTTAAAAAAGGCACTATGGGGTGGAAAAGGTTTTGGTCTTTATGTGGAATCCTTGGGAGGAAAGGTGCTTGACATCTCTGGCAAAGTACTTAGGACTGTCTACCATCACTTCCCAGGCTGATATATATTATACTTCCTTTAAATGACACCAAAAGCTAAGTGAATTGTTCAAGCAATTGTCTTTTGTTTATATTGTGGCATTGTCCTTTGTGATGGTAGAATACTGCTCAAGGCTAGGCTCATACCTGTCTTAGGCTTATAGTCTGAGAACTGCATCATGTCTCTCTTCATATAGTCCCAAATCATGTACACCCACGCATACAATGACTGCATAGTATGTTTACTTGTGGTGGCAGGACTTGAGTGCATATGTGGTGTGCCAAATCTTGCTACCTGATAGGCATCTGAACGGTATACTCTCTATATGCAGCCTGATGATTGGTGCATCAGTGTGTCTTACTATAGGGTCACTTATGACTAGTATATTGGACTGTGTGGAAGTATGATTTATGGGCTTTTGAACTGAATCAATGTGACTCATAGAAGTGTGTTTCATGGCAGGTGCTATCTGTGCTGTATGTTTGTGAATCTGTGTAGATTACTGAGGTACTTGTTGCTTAGGTTACATTTAGGAGATATTTTTGGTTTAGGTAGGTTGCTTGTAAGAGACTCAGCATAGATAGGTCTATGTGCTTAGTCTAAGCTACATATGATTTGTGTAGTGTGGTGGTGTTGGCAATGACAGTCAGTTTTTTATAGATGCTTCATGTGCATCTCTCAATACTACGTCAGTTTAAGTAGTAGTAGGTGTCTGTCAGTAAACATGACACAATTGCTACAATGTCGCAGAATGTACATTTCAACCAAGGTAGTTGAAGAAATATGGGAAGTGCAAATTAGTGGTTCCAAATGCATACTAAGAAGAAGGGTAGCACCTAGGTGGTTAATCTAAATCTATACACAAGCAGAATTTGTCCTCCTAGCACAAGACCAGGGCCTGTTTGGTCATCCGTTGATTGGGAGTATTTTGGCTTGTAGGTAAGGTATTCATTTGGGCTATAATAATGAGTGTGAATACAGAAAATTTGGTTTGAGCACCAAAACAGGTAGGTAGCAAAGGAATTTGTCGAAAATGCCTATGGGACCGGCTTTGACTTGCAGTGATGTACTTCTCCATAACTCTGTGGTTTATACAGCTATAACTCTGAGGAAGATTTAACTAAGCTAAAACAGTACTGTCCCAGGCCAAGAATACAGCTTCTATGGGACCTGACAATATCCCTGGCAGTGTTCTACATGGACTACAGAGTGAACTGGCACCTCACTTGTGTGCCTTGTTCAATCACAGTCTCACCTCAGGCTTTAACCCTACTGAATGGTGCACTGCTACATTCATCCCTCTCCACAAAGGAGGAGCAACTACAGACCTTGGGAACTATCGCCGCATTAGCCTGATGAGTCTGATATGCAAAGCTATGGAACACATCATCATTGACTTAATAAACAAGGATATAGGGAATCTCCAAACTCTGAATCCCACACAGTCTGGTTTTGTGAAGGGTGGATCATCCCTGCTCAACTTGGTCAACTTCTTTGAGTCAGTCACCAGAGCTGTGGATGAAGGCAATGTGGTTCATACAGCCTACCTTGATCTGGCCAAGGCCTTTGACACCATTCCCCACTCAGGAATCATAGAAAAACTCACTAAGCTAGGCATCAACCCATAAATCACTAGGTGGGTTGCAAACTGGCTCACAGGTAGAACCCACAGTGTGAAAGTAGCTGACTCCAAGTCAGACTGCCGACCAGTCATGAGTGGAGTCCCACAGGGTTCAGTCCTGGGTCCTCTCCTGTTTGGTATCTACTTCTCTGAAGTCCAGGCCAACACAAAGGGACTCTGGCTGACAAAGTTCACAGATGATTGCAAGTTGTGAGCTATTATTAACTCCCCAAGTGATGTTGACACCCTACAGAAAGGCATCACTGAGACCAACGACTGGTGTCAGAACCATGGCCTTAAGCACAATGCCAAAAATGTGTCATCATCCCCTTCGGAAAAAGAAAATTCCCACGAATTACTACATTGATGGTGGTCCACTGAACACAGATGGTGTTATAAGAGATCTGGGAACACAGGTTGACAGCAACCTCTCTTTTGACTACCACATTGCCACTATGGTCAGAAAGTCCTTCTATGTGGCACATCTTATTACTAAGGGTTTTGCATCCAGGAAGAAAGAGGTCATTGTCTCCCTCTACTCTTCTCTCATTAGGTCAGTCATTGAGTACAATGCTCTCATTGGCATGTACCACAGTAAACACCTGCAACAACTGGAGAGACCACAAAAGTACCTCACAGAGAGGATCCGAGGCCTTAAACATTTGTCCTATATGGACAGACTAAAAAAACTCCAACTATTCTCTGTCTCATATCGCCTACTTAGAGGCAATCTCTGCTTGACTTACAAAGCCATGCCTGACCCAGCTCTGTTAGAAATGCTACATCTAAAGAAATCTCAATCCCTCCACACCCATATGCTCCAGAGACCTCAACCTCATTAGCACAATCAGCAGAATATGCTGGAGGGACAGGTTCATAACCCACAGGCTGCCCATGCTATGGAATAGACTTCCCATACATGTCAAGCAGAGCCCCTCACTGGTCCTCTTCAAGAGAAATCTTGATGAGTGGATGGGAAATAGAAAATTCACCCCAAGGATCACTCCAGTGGCTTTACTCAACAGAGGCACTAGGAACTAAGGTTGGGTGGCATGATGCCAGGGTAATCCTATGGGCTAGGCTTCTAAGTATCCTAAGAGAGAATTTGAAAGTAAAAGCATCTGCGACTGTTGAATACAGTGTTGTGCCATGCTGAGCACAGCACTGCCACCCACTGTTTATACTGAGTAGGTAAACTGAAAGAACCAATAAGAAAGTAGCTACAGCTCCAGTCAATAATGTTTGGTCCTCAGACAGAAGCAAATTACTTTCTTCCACCGAACAATCAAAAAAAGTAGCTCCAGCTCCAGTCAGGAATGTTTGTTCCCAGACAGAAGCAAATTACTTTCCACCACTGAACAACCACTACTGCCCTCAGCAATTTTTCACTTAGACGAGAAAAACACATGAAAAATGTAGTTTCATGTAAGTAAAGTTGTAATAGTAGGAGAAAAAAAATGGAAAGTTAAAGAAAAATACATTTATTAGCTAGATGCAGATATTATCTAATGCAATTGCAAAGGAGAACTCTAAAAGAAACAAAATGGAGGATCTATATGAATACTAACCAGAAGACAAAGAAATGCACACAATTAGCATTTCTGACAAGCTGCAGTTTAAAGCAAAAAAGGGATAAATATTGAAAAACACTTGCATTAACTAGACTAGGGTACAAACAGATACCATTAATAAATAGATGACTGTTCAAACACATAGCAAGCAAGTTTAATACAAAAAATGAAAGACAACGTTATAACCTGTTGTCATACAGGACAATGTGGGGTGTCTCTTCTTGAGGATATAGTTTTTAATGCATTAACCTTACCTTGTTTTTGTTGATGTAGTTATTGCAAAGAACATGGAATAATCTATACATGCAAGATAATGTATGTTTAAACAAACAGATCATCAACTACACAATCATCCAGGTGATAAAGACACACACAATATTGGCTATTTTAACTAAGCTGCAATTTAATACAAAAAGAAGTGATACAAGTGCAAAACTACAGAGACAAGTAATTATAATAGCTTTAATGGGGTGCAACCCAATACTTTTAACGGCCAGTCAACTGTTCAGAGACAAAGTCAACAAATTTAACTAAAGAAAATATACGATAAAAGCCAATTAAACTTAACCAAATGGGTACTGAGTGCAGTAATTTAGTATACTTCATTGGGTATTTTGTGGAGATTAACTTAAAAAATACCAACCAAGCTTCACTCAGATTATGTGATCCTTCTCTCTTTCTGTCTCTCTCTGTCCATGAAATCTTTGGAAGACACTGAAAATGTCTACTGGCATTGTTTAACCTGTTCGGGTATGTACAAGGGATGGATTAGGCTTAAAAGTGAAATGCATGCTAGTGGATGCCTGTATGGTGGCCAAGCTGCAAGCGGACTTTCACACAATAAATTGAAATTAATAGATGATAATGAAACATGGCAGTGGCCTGGTGGTCACCAAGTACAGAGGTTAAAACAAAACAAACAAAAAAGTGTACAAGTCCAAACTTCAGGTTGCACTAAATTTGGTATGGCTAGTAAATGACCGAGGGAATGGGTAATAATTGTGAAATGGTCTGTAGAGTGTAACAGTGATGTTTCCATGCCACTAGACAGAAGAAGTGTCCAGAAATAAATGTAGTGGCACTTATATCTAAAACATGAATCTCACCCAGCAGACAGTGAAAATAGTAACAAACACCGTTGAAAAGTACAAAGATACAGCTAAAAACTGTGTGCATCTAATTAGCATAAAACATCTAGTAGTATATAACACTTCCCACCTCCAGTAGGAATGTGAGATACTATGCAGAAACACACTTAAATAAACAGTGACAAAAATGATGGAGAAATACAAGCACACTGTCAAAGAGACAGTGGGGAATCTGTAGACTTAATAAGTGCATTGCAAAATGGTACCACACAAGGTCATTCGTTTTTATTTAAGAAAAAGTGAGATGTGAGATATGTGTCCTCTTTCTTTAAATGATGTGTTGCCATTAGTATGTTGGTCCTGTAGTTTTGTTTTCTGTGAACTAGATAGCTTAAAAAAAATCACATGTGATGAAGGGGATTTGATACATTGTGTGGAGGGGTAAATTAAACCTGAAAATAGGAACATAACTCTAAAAACAGGAACATCCTGTATGGAGTAAATCTGGCCTGAAAATATGAATATTCCTCCAGAATAGGAACACTTGAGAGTTCTGGTCTAAAAGGTTAGAGTGAAGTGGTTATTACTGAAATATGACATCTTCTGTGATGTTTGACGATCACTAGGTGTGGATCATTCCCTGTGGAAGAAGATTTAAGTGCATTGATCTTCACGAGAAACGATAGGTGACACAGGGTTCAAATCCAGTTTACAAATACTTTTCAACTAACATGCCCCTACATAAACCTTAGCTACCTCCTTACTAACATAGTCCACCTTATAGACTTCCAAGGTACTAGGGGGAAAACTGATTAGGTTGTACAGTAAGACTTATAAAGACCCCTGTGGTCATTAGCCTAATATTAAACCTAAGAACCTGTAAGTGATAGTGTTAGTTATGACAGAAGAAGAAATTGTACAGTATTATTGAGTTGCTGTCATTTTCTCCTAACAAACTAACACCTCTCCCTTTCTCACTCACCTCCAATAATGCTTATAACTGTTAGGAATGTTAGTAACACTATTAGCAGCATTGGTATTGATTACTGTTTGATTAGATGTGTAGCAGGAAGGCATACATGGCTAGTGAGTAAGGTTTTAGGGAACGTTGAAGAGTGGTTACCCAAACTGGTACAGTGATAGAAAGAACATGTGTAGATAGAGTGGCCAGGTGTGGAAATCTATTTTGAAAGAAAATGATTGTAGATTGATAGAATTTGGAATGATAGAGGGAAGTTTATGATAAGCACCAATGCTTGTTGACTGTTTCCGTAAATGTGATAGCGTGGTGGAATAAGAGAAAAAAAGGAGAAAAACAATATAACATATACTAAAAGGAAATAGTTAAGGTATGAGGAAAGAGAGGGAGTGAGAGGAAAGTAGACTTATGGTTACCATGCTCTTGCCAGAGATGGATAAAGTCCCAACTGTCATCCTGCTGACAAGAGTCTGACTAGCAGCTCAGGGACTGTCACAGATATATGGGGGAGGGTTAGAGTGAGTGGCAGATACTGACTCACCCATCATGGAGGGAAGGGATGTTGGCTCTGACTGGCCATTTGCCACATCTAAGTGGAAGGTTGCAGGCACAAATGCAGCCATTGATTAGAGGTTCTAGTTCAGCCAATCAAGTGATAGCAGCTATCAACAGCATATGTGTATGAGTGTGTATGCACTGAGGGAAGGCATAGAAAGGCTTTGCACTGTAATGAAGGTGCTATATCAACCCACTAGGGGTGCAAGTTAGGGCTTTTAATGAAAAATAACCCATCCATGTATCATGATGACACAGCTATTGATAAGAGGAATCCATACTTACTGATTCTGCTTAAAAGGTCTCCATCAGGTCAGAGATTTGGGAATAAGCCAAACTCATTCAGCAGGAAAGACAGGGTAGTGGGCAGGATTTGGAATATGTCTTCTTTTAGGCCCAGTTCAGCAGATAAACTGTAGTCTGGCCCATAATGGGCAAGCGTTACCTCCAGGGGGTAAAGCAAGTGGATGGTGTGTAAAAGGTTGGAGCCACCAAAAAAAAATAGAAGTAGTCATGTGGATATACTGTAGTAGTGAAGTACAGATGCATGCTCTAAAAATGATGTATTCATTTATGTCTTTACATATGTACTTATTTATTATATTTTATATGCTAGCTGAGATAGTCCAAAAGATGAAAGTCCATTTCTTTGGAGGTTCAAAAAGAAAAGCTCCAGTGTTATTAGAAGCAATTTCACAAAGTAGATTTAAGAGAAAAAAACATGAATTGTAATGAAAACATACCAAGCTGGCATTATGAGTAGAAGCCTCTGAGAGTATAATCTGAGATACACTATGGGGAAGTCTGAGGTGCAAGGTGGGGTAGTAAGAAAACAAAATTCAAAGATATATTCTCTAGGTTGAATAAGGAGAAAGTAACAGTCAGCTGCCTGTCAGGTGCCAGGATCTGCCACATAACGCATGCCCTCAGGTCCCTCAACAACAGGTACAAATATGACTCTGTCATTGTACATGTGGGTGCGAATGACCTGAGATGTACCTCCCTGGACTACATGAAAAGAGACATGGAGGAGCTCTTGGATTATGTAGCCCAGATGGGTATGACCCTAGCCCTGAGCAGCCTCCTACCATCACCCAGAATGATACCACAGTACAAGCAGAAAATGACTGATTTCAACAATTGGCTAAGTTTCTGGTGTCATTCTACAGGGATCCAATGTCTGTCTGCCTGGGATGACATGATTGACAGACCTAGATGCTTTGCCAGAGATGGCCTGCATATGTCACCGCTGGGCTTCCGGATACTGGCCAAGGCTCTTGCCAGCCCTATAGTGCCTTTTTAGGCGGTGTTCCAAAGACCAAATTACCACTGTAACAGCTACAAACAAATGCAATCTGAGGGTCATGCTGCTCAGTGCTAGTGTGATGACTAACTGTCGCAGGGAATTTTTATTGACAAAGTCCAATAATCTCTGAGCCACCACATTTGTGATCATGTATGTACCCCAGCTGATGGTAGCATAATTGAAATCACCCATGATTGTGGTGCTGAACTGCATGATAAGTGAGTCCGGTAAGTCCTGGTATGTGGTATGCTTTCCTTGTTTCCTGGTTCATTGTGAGGGACTTATATCCAGTGATGATGTGGTAGGGGATTTGCCTATAGTTAATTGGACATGGAGCAGCTTGAGGTAGTCATATTGTTTCACCAGTCTCAAGGTCTGCTTATCCTTAATGAAAATACACCTCATCCTTTGGTTCTTTCTTGTTCAGTTTGTGGTTTGAATGTAAGGAAGGTATTGTAGCCTTGCATGGTTGGGGTGCTTTCTGTGGCTTTGAACCAAGTCACAGTGACTGTACAGATGTCAGCATCTTCCAAGTTAAGGAGTGCTTCTAGGGAGTGCAGTTTCTTGTTAAGTTTCCCAGCATTGAGCAGCAGTACCTTAAGTTTATCCAGAGAAGATTCTATTACATTGGGAGAATGTTTTATTGACATTTCCTAAAAAAGGCCCAATAGGGGTAGCTAATGCCTTTGCCAGTATGGCTTTGTTAATGGAAGGTCATACCTACTTAACCTGTTTTATTTCTTCAATAAGGTCACCAAGGCAATGGATGAGGATAAAAGAGTACATACCACCTACCTTGACCTGGCCAAGGCATTTGATACAATACCCCACTCAGTCATTGTTGAGAAACTCTCTGAACTAGGCATACATTCCTACATAACTCACTGGATTGTAGGCTGGCTTGCAGACTGGACCCAAGAAGTCAGGATTGGTGAGACCACCTCCACCAAGAGACCGGTCATCACCTGAGTACTTCAGGGCTCCATGCTGATCCTGCCTCTAATTGCCACCTACGTCTCACATGTCAAGGCTAATGTCAAAAGCCTTTGGATCATGAAGTTCACAGATGACTGTAAATTAGGAGTTATTTTAGATTTGCTTTATGACACCAACATCTTGCAAGAGGGTCTAACACAGACAAATGACTAGTGCCAAAGCCATCGTTTAAAACTCAATACCAAGAAATGCTTTATAATTTCCTGTGAAAATTGCCACCCAAGTTAATTGCTCCATCAATAAAACACAGCTAAGAGTCAACATTGTAGCTAGGGATCTGGGAACATACATTTATTTATATATATAGCCAGCCTACAATCCAGTGAGTTATGTAGGAATGTATGCCTAGTTCAGAGAGTTTCTCAACAATGACTGAGTGGGGTATTGTATCAAATGCCTTGGCCAGGTCAAGGTAGGTGGTATGTACTCTTTTATCCTCATCCATTGCCTTGGTGACCTTATTGAAGAAATAAAACCCACAAGGGCGGGAGACTTAAACCTCGACACGGCTATTAATAGGACGTGCTGGAGGGATAGATTCATCACCCAAAGACTCCCTATGCTGTGGAACAAAATCCCGGTACATGTGAGGCAGAGCACCTCGCTGGCCTTGTTCAAGAGAAATCTTGACCAATGGATGGGAGATCGCAGATATACCCCAGGGATTACCTCAGTGTCACTGCTCGACAGAGGCACAGCAAAATAATGGGTATAGTTCCTCATACTAAAGGGGTGGCGTAAGCCACAAAACGATGGGCTAGGCTTGTAAATGCCCTCGGGCAGATAGCCTAGTATGAACCTATGAACCTATATATATATATATATATATATATATATATATATATATATATATATATATATATATATATATACAGTATAGTAGGAAAATCTTTATATGTTGCCCAACTTATAGGTAATGGTATGCCATACAGGTCCAAAGAAGTTGTAGTCAGACAGGTCCAAAGAAGTTGTAGTCAGTGCTTATCAGGCCCTTCACTGAGTACAATTCCCCCTTTGGCATGCACCTAAACAGATATTTGTAACAGCTGTAATTCCCTTAAAGATTCTTCATCAGCAGAATCCAGGGTATAAATATCCTGTCCTACATGGATCTCCTAAAGGGCCTATCTCCTACAGGCTGCTGAGAGGAGACCTATACCTGACTTATAAGGCATCTTCAGATTCTTCTCTGATGGATCTTTTGCATGCCCACAAAACAAGCAGCACTAGAAACACTAGATCCAAGGATTTTAACTTCACTTGTGACATAAACGGAACATGCTGGAAGGATAGATATGTCACTCAATGGATCCTAGTGTTATGTAAAGGCTACCCATCCATGTGAAGCAGAGTTTATCTCTTACCATATTCACATGAAACCTTGATCACTGCATGGGAAAATGTAAATTCACCTTTGGTCTGGCTGCCATGTCTCTGAGGGACAGTGGCTATCAGTGCATAACATGTTGTCCAATTAACACCACTCTCCCAAATCCCTTAGCTACCTCCTAACAAAAATACCCCCTCCCAATAGATGCCCAAGGTACTTGGGACAAATTGGGTCAGGGTGCACGGCTAGGTTTATAAAGGCACTAGTGATCATTAACCTAGTAACCTATGAACCCATGCACAAAAATATGTAGATAGAAATACCTTGTCACTTTTTTATGAGTTTGCCACCAAAACATGTAGCTATACTGACTTCATTATTTTTGATGTGCAAAAAGTTTGTGTAATGGTATATCAATATAATGTTAAATTAAGAAGATATGGATAAGGTTTCTATTTAGAAGTTATCTTAGCCTCATGGATAGTCATGCATTATACACTGAGGAAATATCACTAAATCTGAAAGATAAAGACAGCATTATGGGCTTACAAAAGGAATTTCTTTTCACTTTTAACTGTTGTCCAATGAAACTATGACATTTGAGGCAATAAGATTAAAAGGAAATAAAACTGAATGTGAAAAACAATTTCCAAGGAAAACACAGTTGTAGATCTCAGATGATTTATTCTGTTACACAGAAAGCATCATGTGCTGTGTTGAAGAAGCCCTGTCAATAGTAAGATGTGAAAATAAGTTAAGAAATGGATGTTGATTTCCTTTTCAATATTAGGTTTTATCAGGAAATGGAACTTAAATTAACTGTGAAGGCATATGGTGAAAGGAACAGGAGCAACAATTTACATTTGTGAATCTTTTCTCAGCTCCCAGTTCATCGTGTAAACTAGTTGATGATTTTTTACTCAGTAAATGTTAAAATAGTAATGAAGTGGATGGAGTGCTGTGATTATGCTCCAAAATTGAAAAAAATAAAAAATAAACATGTTACATGCTTTTGTTGCACAAGACCCATTTGTAACATTGCTTTCAAACCCCCAAAGTGATCTTACAATCGGGTATAAGGGTAGGGAAATTCCTTCACTCTCATGGTACCTGAATATCTTTCCCCCTGTTTAAATTAGGGTAACATTTAAAAACTGTCCCTGCTTTTTTTTTATCTGCTGCCTGTTTGAAAGCAGTTGTTAAATGCTTTACTGGCTTTCAAATCCAGTAAGATACTCCGGCTTTTTTTGTAACAGAGTACATGGAGTAGATAAAACTCCATGTACTGCAAAGAGTTATGATCGGGTCTCACTGATGATAACCCATTATTATGTGTTTGAAACATAGATTCCAAGCCTTACCCCTCAAGCTATGCTGCCAATGTGTATTTCTTGGCATCCATGTCTCAAACACATAATAACATGGATTAGAGACTCAATCATAGCTCAATATAATACATATGGGGACTGACAATGTATGGTAGTGATGGCATCCATGTCTCAAACACATAATAACATGGATTAGAGACTCAATCATAGCTCAATATAATACATATGGGGACTGACAATGTATGGTAGTGATGGCATCCATGTCTCAAACACATAATAACATGGATTAGAGACTCAATCATAGCTCAATATAATACATATGGGGACTGACAATGTATGGTAGTGATGGCATCCATGTCTCAAACACATAATAACATGGATTAGAGACTCAATCATAGCTCAATATAATACATATGGGGACTGACAATGTATGGTAGTGATGGCATCCATGTCTCAAACACATAATAACATGGATTAGAGACTCAATCATAGCTCAATATAATACATATGGGGACTGACAATGTATGGTAGTGATGGCATCCATGTCTCAAACACATAATAACATGGATTAGAGACTCAATCATAGCTCAATATAATACATATGGGGACTGACAATGTATGGTAGTGATGGCATCCATGTCTCAAACACATAATAACATGGATTAGAGACTCAATCACAGCTCAATATAATACATATGGGGACTGACAATGTATGGTAGTGATGGCATCCATGTCTCAAACACATAATAACATGGATTAGAGACTCAATCATAGCTCAATATAATACATATGGGGACTGACAATGTATGGTAGTGATGGCATCCATGTCTCAAACACATAATAACATGGATTAGAGACTCAATCATAGCTCAATATAATACATATGGGGACTGACAATGTATGGTAGTGATGGCATCCATGTCTCAAACACATAATAACATGGATTAGAGACTCAATCATAGCTCAATATAATACATATGGGGACTGACAATGTATGGTAGTGATGGCATCCATGTCTCAAACACATAATAACATGGATTAGAGACTCAATCATAGCTCAATATAATATTTATGGGGACTGACAATGTATGGTAGTGATGGCATCCATGTCTCAAACACATAATAACATGGATTAGAGACTCAATCATAGCTCAATATAATACATATGGGGACTGACAATGTATGGTAGTGATGGCATCCATGTCTCAAACACATAATAACATGGATTAGAGACTCAATCATAGCTCAATATAATACATATGGGGACTGACAATGTATGGTAGTGATGGCATCCATGTCTCAAACACATAATAACATGGATTAGAGACTCAATCATAGCTCAATATAATACATATGGGGACTGACAATGTATGGTAGTGATGGCATCCATGTCTCAAACACATAATAACATGGATTAGAGACTCAATCACAGCTCAATATAATACATATGGGGACTGACAATGTATGGTAGTGATGGCATCCATGTCTCAAACACATAATAACATGGATTAGAGACTCAATCATAGCTCAATATAATACATATGGGGACTGACAATGTATGGTAGTGATGGCATCCATGTCTCAAACACATAATAACATGGATTAGAGACTCAATCATAGCTCAATATAATACATATGGGGACTGACAATGTATGGTAGTGATGGCATCCATGTCTCAAACACAAAATAACATGGATTAGAGACTCAATCATAGCTCAATATAATACATATGGGGACTGACAATGTATGGTAGTGATGGCATCCATGTCTCAAACACATAATAACATGGATTAGAGACTCAATCATAGCTCAATATAATACATATGGGGACTGACAATGTATGGTAGTGATGGCATCCATGTCTCAAACACATAATAACATGGATTAGAGACTCAATCATAGCTCAATATAATACATATGGGGACTGACAATGTATGGTAGTGATGGCATCCATGTCTCAAACACATAATAACATGGATTAGAGACTCAATCATAGCTCAATATAATACATATGGGGACTGACAATGTATGGTAGTGATGGCATCCATGTCTCAAACACATAATAACATGGATTAGAGACTCAATCATAGCTCAATATAATACATATGGGGACTGACAATGTATGGTAGTGATGGCATCCATGTCTCAAACACATAATAACATGGATTAGAGACTCAATCATAGCTCAATATAATACATATGGGGACTGACAATGTATGGTAGTGATGGCATCCATGTCTCAAACACATAATAACATGGATTAGAGACTCAATCATAGCTCAATATAATACATATGGGGACTGACAATGTATGGTAGTGATGGCATCCATGTCTCAAACACATAATAACATGGATTAGAGACTCAATCACAGCTCAATATAATACATATGGGGACTGACAATGTATGGTAGTGATGGCATCCATGTCTCAAACACATAATAACATGGATTAGAGACTCAATCATAGCTCAATATAATACATATGGGGACTGACAATGTATGGTAGTGATGGCATCCATGTCTCAAACACATAATAACATGGATTAGAGACTCAATCATAGCTCAATATAATACATATGGGGACTGACAATGTATGGTAGTGATGGCATCCATGTCTCAAACACAAAATAACATGGATTAGAGACTCAATCATAGCTCAATATAATACATATGGGGACTGACAATGTATGGTAGTGATGGCATCCATGTCTCAAACACATAATAACATGGATTAGAGACTCAGTCATAGCTCAATATAATACATATGGGGACTGACAATGTATGGTAGTGATGGCATCCATGTCTCAAACACATAATAACATGGATTAGAGACTCAGTCATAGCTCAATATAATACATATGGGGACTGACAATGTATGGTAGTGATGGCATCCATGTCTCAAACACATAATAACATGGATTAGAGACTCAATCATAGCTCAATATAATACATATGGGGACTGACAATGTATGGTAGTGATGGCATCCATGTCTCAAACACATAATAACATGGATTAGAGACTCAATCATAGCTCAATATAATACATATGGGGACTGACAATGCATGGTTGTGAGGAAGTTTTCTTCAGTTGCGTAATAAGGGTGGGACAAAAGTGGCAATTTCCCCTGGTGCTATCTTGGAGAGGGCATACTTTATTCTAAATAAATAATAAGAACATTGTAGAAATACTTATTTTTTTATTTTTCCTGACAACTACAAGATTCTGCATGTTTTCTCTTTTCTATTGTGCATTTTCCCCTATTTAGTGAATGCAACACTTAAAAATAATAAGAAACACTATAGAAATGCCTGCGTTCAACTACTTTCCCATATTCCATGCTGCAAACTCCCATACTGAGAGCCATCTGTAAGGCTCTATTAATCTCACAGAACTGCAGTGAGTGTATTGACGCACCCAACCCTTAGTAATAACGCCCTTTGTTTTTCACCTTTTTGCTGCCAGAGGAAGGCCCTTAAATAAATGTTTCATCCTGGAAATACCTCATCTAATTATGCATGAAGTGCAAAGCTTCTACTAGGCTGCTGCATGAAATAAAAACACTGCTGTGCAGCTTTGGAACTATTTTTCTGCCTGCAGTTGATGGGAAAGTGTATATCAAGTTTCACCAGACTTTCTCTGACAAAACTTCAGTAGTTTGCCATTTTGCTACTGATTGACTAGTGCATAACGAATCGTTCAAAACTAATGGCTTTTAGCACAGCTTTTCTTTTCTTCCTGCAAGTTACATTTGTAGTTTGTTTTGGGAATGCATTGTGAATTGGGGCCTGTGAATCGGGACAGAAGCAAAAGGTGAGTGAGTCATGCTGCTCTCTCATACTGAGCTTATGATGGGGAAACGGTCAGAGTAGTGTAATAAAACAAACATTTCCTTAAACTGAAGGTATCTGCTGGGGTACTGCTTTATAACTGAGGGTTTTTTTTTTTAAGTTCTGTGGTTGTAGTTCATTAACTTTTTAAAATGTGTTGAAAACTTTACTTGCCAATCAAAAGGTTAACTCACTCTTATTTCATGTAGTCACATTCAAAAAATGTGATTCAGCTGAACAGGATTTTCAGTTCTGCTAGAAAACATACCAAGTTTCAAAGTGAATTTCAAAACATGTAACTTTTAAAGAAAAAAACAGTACAAGGAAGGAATGCCAAGGAGAAGCGGTCCAAAGATAGAAAAGTTTATTGCACAAAATAAATGAATGAACGCTGTTACAAAATCATGCGTTTTCGTCCTCCATGGACTTCATCAGATACAATATACTTAAAAACAGTTGACATTTATATATACACATGCCCATACCCCAACCAATCACAAAATCCATTCAATTAAAAAAAAATTTTATAAATTAATTAATCAATTAAATTCTTAAAACTTGTAAATATAAATTACTGTGATATTTTAAAATCCTAAGATGTAAATATAAAATATAACATATAATGTAAGTGTTCTCTACTATTTCTAATCTGTTCAAATTAATCATTGCTTGAAAAACCACATTTTGAAAAACATATTTTCATAAATAGATGTAATGCCATCTAGTGGCCTTATGAATAACTGTTATTCCCTACTAGCTTTCAATTTTAGAAGTGGCTGAATTGAAATATATTCATTCAAACCTGGGTCTTTGTTTGCTTCAAGAAATAATTGCCACCATAGCTCTCTGTAACCAATACTTTCTTCCCAGGGCCCACCCCTCAATTCTTTTTTGATTTGTTCTAAGACAAAAAATCTAAATTTATGTTCCTCACATATTGTGGTGTGCCTGTAAAGTGCATTCGTACCCTTACACTTTTTTATGTCGTACATATGTTCATATATACGTCTCCTCATAGTTCTTTCCGTTTTACCGACGTAGAATGAAGTGCATGAAATACACATAGCTAGGTACACCAATCCCCTGGACTCACAATTGAAGTAACCTTTGCCATTTATCCAAAGCTGTCTACTTACTAAGAAAACCCTTTCCTTGTTTAAAATATATTCACATTGGTTGCAGGAACCACATTTAAATGTGCCTATCCTGCACGAATTTGATCTGTCACCTACTTTGCTTGTTTTGTTATTCCCTTTCTCCAAAATGTGTTTAATATTTTCTGGGTTTCTGAACACAACTCTGGGGGGAATCCCTGAAAGTCCTTTTAAATCCGTCAAAGAGTTAAATTTCCCCCATTCCTTTTGGAACACTTCTTTTACCCTTATATTTAAGGCATTGTGTTCCAACACTAGGGCTTGTTGGAAACTTGTCCCATTTTGATTGGTATTGTTTTGTTCTATTTCTTTTACCCCTTTTATTGGTTTAAATCTTCCCTTCCTACCTATCCGTACTGGGTTGGGGTATGGGCATGTGTATATATAAATGTCAACTGTTTTTAAGTATATTGTATCTGATGAAGTCCATGGAGGACGAAAACGCATGATTTTGTAACAGCGTTCATTCATTTATTTTGTGCAATAAACTTTTCTATCTTTGGACCGCTTCTCCTTGGCATTCCTTCCTTGTACTGTTTTGGTTTTGGTTGAAGGAGGTTGCCGCTTTTCTTTGGTTTTAAAGAAAAAAAAAATTCCAGTCTGAGTGAGCCAGTTGTAATCATGAAGTGTGTGAAGTAGTAAGGACTTATTTTTCCTCCATCAACATTGCTGTTTCTGAAAAGGCTTTGTTGTAGAAAATATTCCTTTCTAGTTACTGATGTTCTTACAAACCTCATAAAACAGCTGTTTTTTTCTCACTTTTCTTTAAAATTACTTGCTTGTAATCTTACTTTGGAATTATTCATTTTCCTAGCAATACTGGAATATATAACATCTAAAAAGATGTAGTTGTGGGCTCACAAATTATACTGCATTTTAACTGCCAAGAAGCCTACTCAGTCATATGCTCATATGTAAGTACTAGACTTGCTGTCCTTGCAGACCATTTTAAGCACAACCAATTTCCCTTTTGGTACTCAAAATAACCTATCCCATTTGGTTATAGACTGGCCTTACCCATCCTATGGTCGATAATTATATATTACCCCTAATGAGAATAACTTTGATCATACCATATATAATTTGAGGAAACCCATGCATGGGATAAACCATTTAGGAGCTATATCTGTCCATTAGTAGTACTCGGGGCAGTCGTGGGGAGCATTTCCTTTTTCCATACATAGATCTAAGTCACGCTTGATGAATATTATTTTATGTGGGTAGGGAGTCTGTTTCACACAAGAAGTATCCTCTTCAAAATATACCTGTCCCTGCAAACCATTTTATTGAGATTTCAAAAGAGGTTTAGATCACTAGACCAACTGACATTTTTGAATTCAAAATTTGAGTCTTGTTGTCAATGTATAATTAATATTAAGCTGGTAGAAGCCTATAGTGATTAGAGATTGGCAACTAATGATCTGCTGCCTACTGCCATTATCAAAAAAAATAAATAAATATATATATATATATATATATATATATATATATATATATATATATATATATATATATATGGGTCTACTGCTTTAAATCGAATATCACTTATTCGAAAAAGAGCAGCAGACCACTCAGTTACGCAAAAGTGCACTTTCGTGTAACTTTGTTCAACGAACTGATAAAAAGATAAAAAAAAAACAGAAAACACTTACTAACATTACATTGAGTATGGGGCTTTGCCCCCCATACCGCCCGATGTGGGGGGCTGTGCCCCCCACACCCCTCCACTTAAATATACCAACTCTAAGATCATACTACAGTGGGGAACATGGAAATTCTCTATTCCCCATGGAGTGTGCCCCGGCACTTCAGTTTCCCTGAGTGGTTCATTGAGCCGTGCTTCGCGGAAGTGCACTTTTGCTTAAGTGCACTTTCACGTAACCGAGGATCCACTGTTCATTTTCGAACAAGTGGATTTTTGGTCTTTTACAGTAGACCCATATATATATATATATATATATATATATATATATATATATATATATATATATATATATATATATATATATATATATATATATAGGGTCTATATCACTTCACCAAAACAGCAGAAGTTGGAACACCATATGTTCGAACTTCTAACCTCGAAGTGCAAAATCATCGAAGGCTTAGAACAGCGATTTTTTTCCCCAGGGAAAAAAATCGCTGTTCCAAGAAACATACACACAACACAAACTCACCAAAAACATCAATCTACACACATACACTTAAAATCCTACATCTAACCCTACACTAAATTGTACATACACTATTATCTATCCACTTACCTTAACCCAAACCCTAACACTAAGGTCTGTCACTATCACACACTCACCTGACCTGCGCCCTAACCCTAACTCACCTATCCCGCCCTAACCCTAAAGTCCACACAATCTCACACTTACCTGAACCCGACCCATAATTTTCCACCACAGTGCTGAAAATAGTGAAGCTGCAGAAATGGCCAACCAAATTCTTTCCCTGGAAAAGAATTCAGTGTTCTGCGGCTTCTTGATAATCAGTTTTTGAACTTTATAGTTCGAACATATGGTGTTCGAACTGCTGAAGTTTTGACGAACTGATAGGAACCCTATATATATATATATATATATATATATATATATATATATATATATATATATATATATATATTGAGGATCTTGCATTGTAGGCGGTGAATTAATGTCTGTCAATTTTAAAATAGCATATTTCTCAATCATCAGATGGAGGGGTAACAGAAGTGCAGTACAGCATGTGAGTTGTGACGGTAACATTAGCAATCTGCATAAAAGAAGTTAGCTGTCAGTTGTGCATCAGTTAAAACTTAGCTCTTTTCCATTTCAGTAAACAAGTCGCAAGAACAACCCAGATTTAATACTATTATCTGAATTATGTTTTAACAGCAAGTCTGCCTCCAGGCGTTTCTGTAGTTACCTCCTACTGCACCTCTAGACATCAAATATTGCTTATTCATATTTGCATTAATAATTCCAAAATCATGATACATGCAAGGTATCAGAATATTTTATCTTGAAGCATACATGATGGCAAACACAATTGTATTAATATTTGACCTCTGTCAATGAGTATTTGTTAGAACTGTAAGGTGATAACTTCAAAGGTACACACTCAAATGAGTTATACAGGAGGGAATGAGTTAATATTGCTGACAGGATGTAAAGAAATAAAAAATGTAAACCGCTAAAGGACTGCATGTGTGTGTGTGTGTGTGTGTGTGTGTGTGTGTGTGTGTGTGTGTGTGTGTGTGTGTGTGTGTGTGTGTGTGTGTGTGTTCATCTCTGTTTGCACACATATGTATGAGTGCATGTGTATATAAATGGAGACACAAACAAAAATAAATGCAGTATGGAACTGTTACAGGCTTGGATCCATGTATGTGCTTTCCCTTATAGTACTGGGTATGCCATCATTGCCATAGCAATCAAGCATTACTCTTTACAAGGAATATTCCTCAATTTAAGTCATAAAAAGTCCACATTCCTTGCTGGTCCACACTGAAAGACTCTGTCACTCATTCAGTGTTATGAAGTTTTTTAACTGATATCCATGATAAATAATACCGAATCACATCACATCATCAAAAGAACTTTTTTAGGATTTAAAGTAACACATTTTAACCATCCTGCAAGCATCCTGGTTGAAGTTGTTAGTAAGCTGTTGGTAAGCATTCCACATTTTTCCAATTTGTTCCACATTATTAGAGATGGTATTCCACATTTTGGAGATGAAACGTTGAGAGCTATCTAATGTACCTGTTTGGATTATGATGGTATGCTTTGTAGATGGCACAGCCTTGTGCTATTCTGCACTGCTTGAAGAGAGATTCCTTGCCAACACATGGTGTTTCTAGCACTTTACTGATCCCAGACATGAGTGATGCAACAAACTAGGTATAGTTATATAAGTGGAATAGAAAGGGGAGAACAGAGTTAATGTAGGTGAAGTAGAAGTACTGGAGTTGCTGTTACTAGGTTAGGGGAGTTAATAGTGCCTTGTAAGATGAGGGGATTTGATTATGTGGAGTGGGTTTAGAACACTGATGTTATGCTAAACTGAATCACAGTTAAGGATGAGTGAGTTAATCGGGTGTAGCAGGTATATGATAGTGAGATAAAAAAGATAATTAGCACTTGGAGAAACATTTGTGACATGTCCTTTAGGCCACTATCTTCTTGCATGCAAGGTAATGCAAATAAGTATTAAATATTTAATAGCATATTAGTACAAGTTTGGGCATGCCTTCGTTGAAGGTTGAGCATCGAGCTGGCACCTCGGCGTTTCGTAAAAATCTACTGCCAATCATTAGCGGACCAGAGTTCCGCTGTGGCGACCCCTTACCAGGAAAAAGCTGAAAGACAAACATTAGTACAAGTTTGAGCATAATATCAAGGTGGTATTTACATTTGCAATCAGACTGTTTTATTAAGTATTATATGCCCTGTGGCCTGAACAGAGAGAAATTTGGGTGATAAGTTACATCATAAGGTCATGACTGCCATAGTTTTGGGACCAGTACATCAGTCAGGAGATATAGCAAATTTTAAACTGTTTTCTAATTTCACTATTTCACTATTTCTTCCGGTGGAAGGCTTAATGTGCCCCACATGAGGGTCTCACCCTGGGATCCAAATGGCTTAGATACTCTTATGGTTTTCTTCTCAACCCCCCCCCCCCAACTTTCAACAATTTCACAGTTTGTACAAATAGATATGCAGTGGTATATTACTTTATAAAATAATGTTAGCACTGTTTTCAAGTTTTGCAGTATGCAGTGATTTTATTTATTTATTCCATTTGTTTACCAGTATGGTCCCATGTCAGTGGAGGCCCAGGGTGAAAAGTATCACAAACAAGTAAACAATAAAATAGATAATGCATTTTAGACAATAAGCAAATACATCTTAGGTGATTATAAGTTAGTCACAGTTTGACAAAGGTTCTTTGCACCTTATATGGAAATAGCACACAGTACAATAAAAATGTCATACATTGTTACATTTTAGAACAAGAAAATGAATCAGATTTTTTATGATTGATATATAATGGAAATTGTTACAAAGCTTTATATTTATGGCAGAAACATTTTTGTAAATTGCGAAGTTGACAATACGCATATGAGATATTCAAGTACAAAGAACAGTAGACCAAACTGTGGTTATACCAGGAAATGTATGAGAGCCATTTAGTGAGTAGAAAGGCTATATAGGTCATAGAGAGGCCCATAAAAAGAGGTTGAGAGTGTGGCAGCAATTAACATATCCCAGGAGAGGTGAAAGATTATAATCAAGTACATTTTAGGTGAAACTAGTGAAACTTTAAGTGTAGTTTGAAAGACTTATTTTTTTTTTGTAATATTCTGTGAGAGAGAGGTATGGAATTCTAGATTTTAGAGAGACAGGACGAGTATAAGGAGCCAACAAAAGTACTGGTTGATTTAGTTAAAGTCAGCAACATCTTGTCCAAAGAGTGTAGTGATCTTTTGGAACTATAGACTTAGAGAATATTGCTTAGACCTGGGCATTTGTCTTGGTCATGTATGTGCTTATGTGTCATGACAAGCTGTGAGTAGGTTAAATGGTGCCTTAATTCCAGCCACTGAAGTCACTTTAATGTGAGGCTGATGATGGTTGGTAGCATATTTTGCAGTTTTATTATAGTACTGGTCAAGTAATGCGAGCTGACTGGACTGTAAATTGACAAGTATGGGGGCTGCATGTAAGGGAGCAATGATCAGAAGAGATGAGGCAATGCTTATGCTAGCCTGCACTGTTACATAGGGTTTGGCTCTTTAGAGAGCTCCCATTATTTAATGTATTTTCTTTACAGCCTGTTTTATGTGGTAATCAAAATTTAGGTTTTCTTCAACAGTAACCCCTAATACTTTGACATGGTTGCCATTTCTGCCTTATTATTGTTTGATGATAGAACTGAGAAAGAACTTATTTTTTGGTTGGAGAGTTTCTTAGGGATGTATAAGATATATTTGGATTTATAGAGGTTTAGAAGGAGCTGTCACCTGCATATTGGATGATGGTTGCTAAATGCAGGTCATTAATGAATATATTAAAAACAGTGAGCCTAATATACAGCCTTGAGGGACTCCCCGGGTTACTGGGAAAAGGAGGATATAATTATTTTGCCATTTTACATCTTGGTATGTGTTTGAGAGGTACCTGTTAAACCAGGATAGTGAAAGTTTAGCAAAGCCTAGGAAAACATCATGCATAGTAATTTTTGGTATGACACCATGCTGAAGGCTTTGTACAGATCAAGGAATATTGAACAGACAATGTTGTTGTTTCTGCTTTGATTTAGTTCTATAACAAAGCTTAGTAGTACAGTGGTGATGTTGTGATGTGGGCAAAACGCATGCTGAACAGGGGAAAGTAGTGATTTTTCAGCATTGCAGGTAAGAGCTTAGGATTGTATATACTTTTCAAGCATTTTGGACAGAGGGTATAGGATGGCAATGGATATTTAATTAGACCAGTCAGGGGAATTTCCACTGTAATGTAAAGAAAGTATGTAGGATTTTTCTTCCACAGGATGGGGACATCACTTTATTTGATAGACATGTTTATCAAAATGGACACAGGATATGCCAGAGCATTTGCAGCTATTTTGATGTATTCAGCTTTAAGCTGCCTGGGGTAAGGGTGGTGGAATTCAAAGTTTTAAGTAGGTTTCTGATTGTGGCAGGTGGGATGGGTTGAAGTTTGAGAACTGTTGGTTTTGCATGTGGTATATTAGTTGTAGATGACTGTGTATTTAAGAAAGAGGCAACAGAATTTACAATTTGAAAATTAAATCGGTTAGCAATAGAGTCTCATGGTACATCTGTTTTAGGGCTAGGTTGTGTCATTTGACTTGACACCATGTCAGTTATCCAGCTCTGTGTTGATTTAAAGACTAATATCTGAAGGAGGGACTAATCAGTCAGTTCAAATGTCCTTCCTGATTGCTGCAGCTTTGCAATGATCTAATCACAAAAGTTATTTAAAAGCACTCGGAATGAATGTGGATTTCCATTTTAGAGCTTTATTATTGGCTATTGTGTATATAGTAGGTTATATTTGTAAGAAAATAAATGATAGAAAAGCAAACTGAACCTTTAATCATCACATAGATGAGCATCCTTTCTGTTATTAGGGTTGTAAGACAGGAAAATGCATTATTCAAGCATGTTAAGGAATGTAATCATCACAAATTTTTTTTTCATGGGACTTCACAAAATATGTACTAGTTATGTCAGAAACTTAAAAAAAAAGTAAATCCTTAAAGTGAGGATTACTGACGGTGGTGATTGGTACACTATTTTACATCGATGAAATTAAATCAAATGTTAAATTTTTTGTCATTTCTATGATATTAAAAAAATGTTGTCAAGACTGGTTACCATGTTAGCATACATGTCTTATGGATTGCTGTTATATGTGTTAGCTTAACAAAAGAAGATGGTGTTCATCAAAAGTATTTACTGAATGCATTAATATGTTTTAACTGCAGAGTATCATAAGATAATAACAAACTGATTTAGTTGCATTTTTTCATTGATTGAATTATAATAGCATGACCTTGATTAGTTTCCTCCAGATGTGTTTTGCTAGTTTTTAATTAAATTGAGCCTTGTGACGCACTTGTTTGTTCAAGAATTTTTGATCAGTATTTGAATTTGTCATACTGTGACATCTATTTTTAATGTTTCTTTATATGTACACTATATTATGCTTAGTGCTTAGCACTTGATAAATGTGGTTAAATGACTAGATAGCTGATTAATTGTTTGACTAATGACCTTTTTAAACTGCACCCATTCTCTTGAAGTCACTGATTATGAAATTTAGGAAGAGCTTTCATGTATTTATTTATGTTTTGGTATGACACAACACCATTTTAATGTCAGTACAATGATTTATGCCTCTCATGTCATCACAATGTCAGATTCCATGGAGTGATGCTTGACTCAGAGGTGTATAGTCACCCTAAGACCCCTTGCAGTTTAGTATAACAAGCTGAACTCCTTTATCATTTATTTATGAAGGTTCTTTTAGTAGCCATATTTATGCTGCATGACATGTTAAGATGTACGCCTGACAGGTCAGAGGAGGCTGACACTGAACTGCTCAGCATACTTTCTGCATCTAATCCTTTATTTCATCTTTACTCTTGTCAGATATTTTAAATACAACTTTCTACCAAAAATTTAATTTATGTTCAAATAATCTACATACCTATATGCGCGTGTGTGTGTGTGTGTGTGTGTGTGTGTGTGTGTGTGTGTGTGTGTGTGTGTGTGTGTGTGTGTGTGTGTGTGTGTGTGTGTGTGTGTACATATCTCTCTCTGTCTCTCTACCGATATAGATATACACACATATATATATATCTATATCTATCTATATATATATATATATATATATATATATATATATATATATATATATATATAGAGAGAGAGAGAGAGAGTGGTCCTGTCATTCTCAATACTCTCATTTTACTATCAGCAGTGTCTCCCCAGTTATTCTAGCTGGGTGGGGCAATATGTTCAACTCATGTGGTTGAATCCTTGCAAAGAAATGTAGTTAAAATATATACAGCAGTCTTAAAAGTCTATAGACAGCATGGAGTTCCTTGTTATTTACAGACTTGTTTAGCAATTACTTTTGATAGTCCTTTGCAACTTGATCACTTGGGCAGCTTAATTTTTGAAGGTCTGGTAACCTAGTAACATTTTTAGTAGCTGCAAAGCTGTAAAGCAAACAGATATTGCATGATATCTATTAAAATGTGTTTTTTCTACTGACATTCTTGCTGATAAAGTTAGTCACATTCCATATCTATTGCTTTCCAACATGGCATTACTGTTCTTATTGTTTATATCACATGATAACATCATAAAATTTAGAATATATATATATATATATATATATATATATATATATATATATATATATATATACACACACACACACACACACACACACACATACACACACACACACACATATATTATATATATCTGGATACCATCATGATAAAGCCCATTGAAGTGAAATCTTAAAGTAAGGGTATTTGAATCATACCTCGAGACCTAGTGAACATATTTCACAAAATAATACTTGCACTTGTTTTATCATTTTTGGGTGCCATTGCTGGTAAGGGTTACCAGGTAAAATGGTGACATGCAAAAATGCAGAAAATTAACATGCCACTGTTTGATTAAATGAAACATCGCAAAGGAGAAATATATAACTAACAAATATGATATTAGGAATGGCTCCCAAACTACTAACATCTTATAACACAAATCAAGGATACTAAAATGGAAATGAACTCATTTTAGCTGTGTTGCAATCTGAATTCTGAACAGACGGATAATAGCTTTTTGCCAGTGATGAGTGCCGTTTTGCTCAGAAGTATAACGGGTCTCAGAAGTCTGATAAACTGCTACAACCAATCATTTCAGGACATTGTTTTTTGCAATTAAGCAGACAGTGTTACAAACATTTCAACAAAAATGTTGCAATTATAGGATGTTAACAAGTACACTTCATTTTTTGTATTATGATGTTCTTGTACTTGATCAAAATCATGTCACTTTCAGGAATTTAATCATTTATTTAATAAGACATCTTAGCCTAAGTATATGTCATGGTTTGCCAGTTATCATGGAAATGTGTGATATTTAGCATCATTAGAATAATAGCTGATTGTCTATTTTCAAGACAGAATATTGCCATTAATGTTATTGAATATTCATAATGTGTTCATGCAGCTTCTTTATGAAACAAGTGTCATAATACATTTTTTATTTCAAAATTGGGAAATGTGATTGCATTTTAGAAACAATAACTAAATGTTTCACAATAGAGGTGGGATGCTCTGCCTTCTACTGAAAGTAACATTTCTCAATACTCCAAGCTATCATGCAGTATGAAATAAATAATTTTATAATGAGGCTTAACTGACTTGCAAAAGCGGACTGTCTCAAAGAATAACAAACTTAGCATGACATAACTATACTTATCAGATTTATTTAGCTGTTCAATGCACTCGGCCAAGCTGACATGCAGCTTCAGTCATGCTTGTTACTGGGTGGTAGAAGTGACCTCCATCAGTTTTAGCAACACATCTGACACAGCTCCATATAAGAAGTTAATAAATAAATTACACAAACATACACAGAGTGTGTCCTAGGGTTCTCTCATGGATAACGGCAACTACGCAATAGAAGCAAGGGGTTATAGCAAAGATAATTCACTGTGCTGAAACTAAGGTAGTTATGGAAGTAGCACATGAATTCTTAAAGGGATCAGTCCAATATAATGTCCATACCTCTTAACTGCTATGATTTAGGCACAGTGCTGTGATTTTGGCCCTTAGATTTTGCCTTACTCCTCTTAGATTTATGGTGTTCCTATTAAAATCAGACCTATTTATGGGTACATATGTTACTGAATGCATAAACTAAACCTATACAAAGATTCAGCAATGATAATTACATAGACCCTAGTATATGAAAACATTCCATTCTGAAAAATAATAAAGTTCTCCTCTTTCTAACCGTCTGCTATGATTTTTAAAGACCAGTACTATGATTTTTAATGCTTGCAGATTGAGAGGAATGTCATTGTAGGTGAAGATGAAGAAAAAAAAAGTTATGCAAAATGGATAGTATAACTTAAAGTGTTGCAGAGGCATTAATCTTACCATTTAAATCAGCTTTTTGCATTGCTCACACCTATAGTATATCTAACCTTGGCATATGCTCTCAGCCTAATATCATGTATACCGGGATCTGGAACTTCCACCCTGTCTAATCTCCTCTGGTCATCTTACTGGGCCCTGAGATATGATAGTGTGGAAAGCCCTCCCCTTAGACTGTAAATGTTTCAGTTAGCCTTTGTTTCACTCATTATCTGGTTCTTATTATGTATTTAAGTTGTTTTTACAGTCACCTTCATTTCTATACATTTATTTTGAATTTTCTGCCACCTGTCTTATTTTCCATCAAAAGTAATTTGTTTTGGGACCTTCACCTTGTAGCTTCATTTGCAATTGAGGGAGATGTGTAGCTCTAAATATGATTTATATATTATACTAAAATATTCTATCTCTATAAGTAGAATTACTTGCAAAATTTACTATTTGTATTTTAAGACAGTCTGGGACTTTAGTCCTGTAGATGTATTTACAATTGTGTGAGAATTGTGAGTTCCTGCAAGATGTGGACATCATTTATACATTATACTGAATTTCTATCTCCATAAATAGAATTTCTTGTAAGAGTTAACGGTTTATATTTTTAGTCATAATGAGACTTTATTCTTGTAGGTTTCATTCATAATTTTGGTAGAATTGTAACCTAGTGCAGGATCTGAGTCTCATTTAGTCATGCCTAACTACATTTTTTCATACGCAGTGTTACTGGTAAATCTTAGCCATGTACTGGGCCTTAGACTGTGGTTTGGACAGCAATAGTGATAGTACTGAAATTTTACTGTATGGTTTACACGTCTGTGCTTGTACAGCTGTTTGAATTCCAGCTTTGCTGCTAGACTCATACATTCTGCTTATTGGCTGCTACATTATTACAGACCTCCCAGCCTCCACCAATACAATAAGTACAGCTCACCTGCTGCTCCCAACTGTTTGTATACCAATTACAGTTCTTTTTCCCCTGCCCTTCTATAAAAGTTAAAGTTACTGAAATTCTAACCTACTCAGGGTCATTCATCTGCTGCTCTGAGTCATAGGACTCAGTGAGCTGTGATTTGATACAGTTTCTGAAGTCATGGAGCTCCACTTTTGGCTTAATTTGATTTTGATCCCTCTCAAACTTATCTGCTATGACCTGCACAAAGCTGTACTCATGCAGGGTCTTTTATTCAAGACTCTGATAAGAGTGGAAAGCCATGAATTGTGATAAATGAGCTTTTCATCAAAAAATTAAGCTAAAAGTAGCACTCAGTGCAACACCAGCATTGCAATCATTCTACAGAGAGTTCTCTGCAAAATCTATAGAACCTTATAAATCCAGGTCTGAGGCTCAAATAACTCATGTGAAGTGCAAATAAACACACTTAGAGGTGTAGTATACCCATGACCAGATAACCAGACATTTCCTCACATCTTAGTACTAAGTCCACCCAAACATTATCTTAAACAAACTGAAGTCCAAGAATTTATAGCCACCACTGCCCCCCCCCCCCCCCCCCCGGAGTCATTTATTTTAAATCCATGGACCATCACTTCTCCATAAGTGCTGTATCTGGCATGATTGAGCTGGGTATCTTGAGATGGTAGAAGCATTGTGTCATGCTGTCTGATGATCAACTATTACTTAAACAGCACAGCACAGTGAGATATATATATATATATATATATATATATATATATATATATAAGTGTGTGTGTGTGTGTGTAGAGAAAGAAATATATGTATCTCTCTTTCTCTATATATATATCTATAGCTATAGCTATATATCTATATCTATATATCTATCTATCTATCTATATATATACATATATATATATATATATATATATATATATATATATATATATACATCCATCAGTCCTCAAGCCCTTGTCCCATTTTGCACATGGTGTCAGGGTGTCACTTCCGCAGTGATTATCATCTTGAGCCAAGGTTTACACTGCCTGGTGGCTAGCCCTGCCACAGTACTTCATTCATACCACTTGTTCATGCACACACTCTCACCCATGGCCAATTTAGAGTGTCTAGTCCACCAACTGCATGTCTTTGGAGTGTGGAAGGAAACCGGAGTACCCGGAGTAAACCCACCTGACCGAGGGAGGACATACAGACTCTGCACAGAAGACACCCCAGCCGAGAAGATGTAAAGATATATAATATATAGGCAAAAATCTTGCACACAGTAACCTCAGACACCAAATTTGTCAGTAGTACACCACACACATCACACTAGCCATCACATTACACATAATACAGTATATGCTGAGATTCTAAAGATTAGCTTATCTAAACTTCGAAGACCTCCAAAACACAACACAGGCACAAAAACACTTAGCTAATTAAGCCTTACTCCTCACATAGCACAAGGAGTCCCACAGATAGGAAAGTTGAGCCCATAAGGCAGGCAGCTAGCCAAACCAAACATTCTTGTTATAGGTGACTACAATGTAAGACATACGGATGTAACTGTTACTCAGGCTGAGTAAGGAATGAGTGATGGTTAATTTATTTTCTGGTGCTAGGATATGTTAGATCACACATGCACTCAAGACCTTCATCAACAAGCGCCAGTATGACTCTGCGATAGCACATGTGGGTTTCAATGAGTTGAGATGAACCTCAATGCACTTTATGAAGAGAGAAATAATGGAGCTCTCAGACTCTGTGTCCCAGCACTGAGCAGTATTCTACTTTCTATAAGTGTTTTTTTTAATGTTTTAGCATCTGGTCTTTAAGCCCTGCATATCAGCTAATTTCTGCTTGTTTGCATGTTGCGCAGCACCACGCACTGCCATGCAATTGTGCTCCATAGCCAGACAGATAACTTCTAAAATTTTTCTTTAGATACAGCTGTAGTACATTAATGTAGTCCTCATCTTTAGTACACATCTGGCCTAAGAAGTATTGCTAGTGAGCAGTGACTTATTAAACCACCAGCCAAAAACCCCACCAGAAATACCCATCCACACAGTACCTCCTAGATCAATCCTGAAAGCACCCCCTTTGTGATAACAGTTCTTTAAACCTAGCAATATGGGCATTACCCTTGTTTCTCCTAACAGCCTTATTGACTTGGGTCAACTGAGGTAGTGTAGCAACTGCCTCATGTACACTGACAACCCTCTACTAATAACTCACTCTAGTACAGAGTGTGAGAGATGTATCTAAACCAAGAATCTTGAACCCCTGCTCTCTCACACTCAAAACAGTAACACTGAAAAGGTTGTCAACTCACCCCCACTACTCATGCAAATAGTTCCACTACTCATACACATAGTACGCATCCAATGCATAAATCAATTTATGTGGAGGTTCTCTCAAAAATCTTACTGAAACACCAGAGACCTCCAAAACTAAAGACTGCTGCAACTGATACAGTTCCCATAGCAACCAAGGCACATAGTGGCACCAGTGGCTCAACTACCAAGCCCTTAAGGAGTAACACTCAAAAAACTAATTTTCTTGTCATTGGAGACTCCATAGTGAGACACACAGATATCCCTATCACCAGGTTAGATAAGGAGAATGTAATGGTCAGCTGTCTGTCTGGTGCCATAATTCATCAGATTATGCATGCACTCATGTGTCTAGGCAACATTATGACTCTGTCATAGCGCATGTTGGAGTAAACAACCTGAGATACCTCACTGGACTATATGAAGAGAGACATGACTGAGCTCTCTTAGTATGTGTCCCAGGCAGGTATGTCCCTAGCATTGAACAGCATAATACCCTCACCTAGAATGATGCCACAGTATAAACAAAAAATGATTGAATTCAATAATTGGCTTAGTTTTTGGTCTCATTGAAAGGGTATCCAGTTTCTATCAGCTTGGGATTACATGGTCGATAAACATTGCTGCTTTGCCAGAGAGGGTTTGCACCTGGCACCACTAGGCCTTCAGCTACTGGCAAAGGATCTTGTCTCCCAGATAGTGCCTTCTATAGGCAAGGTCACAAAATCACAACTGCCAACATGAAAATTGCCAACCATAACAAAATAAGGTTTATGCTGCTAAATGCTAGGTGCTTAAACCAAAAACTACACACCCTGGGAGCACTTCTGTCACTGGAGGATGTAGATGTCTGCACAATCAGAGAAACCTGGTTCAAGGCTTCAGAGAGTACCCCAACCTTGCAAGACTACAATGCCTTCCATACTTTCAGACCACAAAACAAACCTGTGAGAACCAAAGGAGGTGGTGTTTCTATCTATATTAGAGATAAATTCACCTCCCAACTAGACTGGACAACTTGATGGATTTATTCCAAGTTCAGATTACTGTGGGTAAGACCCCCATTCAAGTCATAGCTAGTTATAGATCCCCCTCCATGGATCATGATGAGCATGAGGCCTACTTGACCAAACTGGAGTCAAGCCATATATTGCCAAACAGTCTAGTCATGGGGGATTTCAACAATCCCATCATCAGCTAGGAAACCTACTCTAGCCCTAACTCACTAGTGCAAAAGCTCCTTGACTTTGTTAACTCATATGATCTTGAACAAATTGTTCAAACTCCATCAACAGGAACAAATATACTAGATCTTGTCTTCTCTAACATGACAAACAGATGCACCACTGCAACTGTCAGACACTCATTAGTCAGATCTGACCCCAAATCAGTCACCTTAGAATTGGCACTAACACCAGAACTCACAAAGGCTGAAGTCAGACTTTAAAACTTCACCAAAGCAAATTATACCCTCCTAGGAGAAGGTATAAATGCATTTCACGCCTCACCCCCAGCTGGAGGTGGTAACTACATCAAAGCTTCCATTAAAGCCCTAGTGTATAGACTCAGCTGTTCCAGAAAGAATCAAAGCCAGAGCCCCCTGGTGGACATATAGTGTCAACAAACTTTCCAACAAATGCAAAAAGTTGCTGTCTAAGAATACCAGGAGAAGGCCCCAACAATGGAAAAGCACCCTCCTCAGCCTCAACAGGCAAATAATACAACATGTCAAATCCTCTTTGAGTAACTTAGAGAAAAACTTAGCAATCACAGTCAAGGATAATCATAAGGCCTTTTACTGCTACATATGTAACTTAAAAGGTAGGACCCAAGCATGTGCCAAACTAATGACTGATTGTATCACACACACTGATCCCAAAGAGATAGCAAACCTGCTAGCAGATGGATTTGGTTTAAATTTCACTCCCTTAACCCCTCCAAACTTATCACAAACCTTACCCCAACTCCCTCCCAACCCTACATATCTGAACAGCAGGTCATTAAAGCCTTGCCTAAGGCAAAAAAATACAGCTTCACTGAGACCAGACCACATCCCAGGCTGTATTCTAAACAAACAAAAACATAAGCATCACCATTAAGTATCCTATTCAGTCATAGCCTAACCACTGGCTTTGTTCCTGCAGAATGGAGAACAGCAACAGTTATTCCCTTACACAAGGGTGGCTTAGCAACAGACCAAGGGAATTATTGACCCATAAGTCTGATCAGCCTCATCTGTAAAGACATGGTAGGTATCATCATGGACCTCATAAATAAAGATATAGATGACCTCTAAACCCTGGATCCAATTCAATTTGGCTTCATCAATGGCAGATCCTGCCTGTTAAACCTGGTGGATTTCCTTGAAAATATTACCAGGGCCATTGATGATAGCAAATCTGTGCACACAGCATACCTCAGCTTGGCAAAAGCCTTTGACACAATCTCACAATCCCAGACTCAGGCATTACTGATAAACTTAGCAAACAACCCCTTTGTTGAAAGATGGGTTGCCAATTGTCTGACAAACTGGTCACATACTATCAAAGTGGGTGACTCCACATAAACCAGCAGACCTGTCACCAGTGGGGTGCCACAAGGGTCAGTTCTGCCCCCCTGCTGTTTGGTATATACTTCTCAGAAGTTCAGGTCAAAACTAAGGGGCTGTGGCTGACCAGGTTTGCAGACGACTGCAAACTGGGTGCAATTATTGAACCCCCAAATGATATCAGTATACTTTAGGAGGGTCTTATTCTAACCAACAACTGTTGTGTTAGTCAAGGTCTCAAACTGAATGCAAAGAAATGCATCATCATTGCCTTCGGTAAACACAATGTCCCTTCACACTCTCAAATTAACAAAAATACCCTATGTACCTATGAAGTGGTAAAAGATCTGGGATCCCAAGTAGACTGCAACCTTAACTTTGACCTCCATGTGTCTACAGTAGTAAGAAAGCCTTTCCACATAGTGCACTTGATTAGCAAAGGCATCACCAAAAGAAAAAAGGAGGCTATAACCCCTCTATACTCATCATTAATCAGACCGATAGTTGAGTATAATGCCCCTTTTGGCATATAGCATACAAAGCACCTGCAGCAATTGGAGAGACCTCAGAGGTTTCAAATTAAGAAGATCAAGGGACTGCAGCATGTGCCTTACACAGACCAACTAAAGTCCCTTTCACTATACTCAGCATCGTATAGACTTCTTAGGAGAGATTTATGCCTGGCTTATAGAGCAATCTCCCTCCCAAACCTAATGAATTGGCTGCACATCCAGAAATCAAATGGGACTAGAGCTACCCATTCCAGGGACTTAAATATGGCCTGCAACTTGAAGACATGCTGTATAGTGGGACAGAATTGTCTCCCAGTGACAGCCATGTCTTTGGAATAGGATGCCAGTTTATGTGAAGTAGAGCATCTCTATGACACTGTTCAAAAGGAATCAATATGAGTAGATGGGACACCAAAATTCTTACTGGAGATGGCAACCACAACCCTCCTGGACATGGGCACTCATTACTAAATAAAAGTTTGGGTACTGACTAGCATATCTATGGTATTACACTGGGATGAAATAGCTAGGTTTAAAATGACCACTGGGGTCGATACCCTAGTAAGCTCCTATGATTCTCTGATCCTATGATGCAACAGTATGAGCAAAAAGTACTTTACTTCAATAATTAGCTTAGTTATTTGTGTCACCTGCAGAGAGCCCAATATTTGTTAGCCGGGGAGGATATGACTGACAAACGATGGTGTTTCATCAAGGATGGCTTGTGTCTATTACCCCTAAGGTTTCAATTATCGACAAAGAAATTGTCCACAGCCAAAGTACCTTTTTTAGGCAATGCCATCCTGATAACCCTACCAAAATAATGAAGCAAGCAAAGGAAAATATGTAGATGTTAATGCTTAATTCTAGAAGCCTAAACAAGAACCTCGACTCCCTGCAAACCCTTTTCAACCTGGAGGATGTTTACATCTGTGCAGTAACTGAGACATTGCTGAAAAATGGAAAAAAGCACTCCAGCTGTGCAGGGCTATAATGCCTTCCACACATTTAGATCATCTACTGCTCAGGTGGGGAAAAAAGGTGGAGGTGTCTCAGTCTTCAACTGAAGTGACTCATATCAAGGCTGGTAAAGCAGCATGATGCACTAGAGCTTCTTCATGTACATATAACCATCAGAAAGGTCCTGAACCATACATTACCTAGCTTTAGAACTCTCTCTATGAGCCAAGAAAGCCATTATGCCTACCTACATGATGTGGAATAACCTTGTATTAAATACAATGCCATTTTCCTAGGTGATCTAAACTATCCAGCTATAAACTGGAAATCCTATACCACCACTAGTGAACAATCAGAGAAATTCCAGGAATTGTAAATACAAATGCCCAGAAACAATTAGTCAGAGTACCCACTAGGAAAACACCGACGGGGGCATCCCTTGCATATCTTTGTCACTTATTAGGTCTGACCATAAAGCCGTCTTCTTCAAAATAAAATTGAAAGCAGAACATTTTTCTGCCCACTGTACCTTTAGAAACAAACTACTCACTCTTAAGTGATACCTTGGCAAAATTCAAGTTCACAACAAACACAGTTAGCTCCACTGAATATGCAGATATGTATACAACCGTACTATACTAGCATGTAAACAGCAGTATAGATACAGCTGTTCACTCTAGAAACAAATGTGGGGCAAACTACAGAAACAAACCCCAGTGGTGGAACCATAATATCAACAAGCTTTGCAATAAAGAGAATAAATTCTTGAATAAAAGTAAGAAGAGTAATTTCTAGAATGATGGCACCTTTGTCATTGAAATAAGGAAGTAACTCAGACGCTTAATAAAATTCACCATATCAAAGTCTGAGGCTAAAATAGCTGCCCAAGACAAAGGCAATCACAAGGCTCATTTTAGTTATGCTTGTATTCAAAGAAGGCATAACAACAAAGTGCTAATCTAATTTTTAACAATGTCACCTACACTGAAGCTAAAGAAATTGTGACCCTAATGGCCAATCAATTCTGATCAAACTTTACCCCTCTATTCCCTACACCTATCTCACAAAATATACCTGAAACTGACTTGCTTCAAGCTATCAAGCCAAAGTCCTAAAAGTGCTACCAAAACCTAAAAATACTGCATTGATAGTTGATGATAGTATCACTGGATGCATTGTATATATCATGAAGCATGATTAAGCTGCTCCCCCAACTACACTGTTCAAATTCAGCATCTATACGAGTTTTGTACCAAGTGAATGCAAAACAGCTACAGACATTCCCCTGTATAACAGAAGACCTTCCACGGAGCCATACAATTACAGATCCATATGTTTGGCTGACATCATATGCAAAGCCACAGAAAGACTTCATACATACATACATACATACATACATACATACATACAAATATTTCAGACATGGGCATTAATGTCCTTCTAGCCTGCCAATATACCAAAACACTTATTCCCATAAAATGTATCCAGGGTGTTCTTTTAAATATTTAAATTAGTACTTGCTTTAAAGTAATTTTGTAGTCTTTTCCATGCATCAGCTGCTGTCTTAGAGAACCAATTAGTTCATTTCTCATTCCTATAGAATCTTCCAGATAGGTTGTCTGATGATTCTCTACTATTTTTGATAACTCCAAAAATTCCCAGAGGAAGTAATCTCTAAATTCCCTATATGCCTGAATAAGATCTCCTCTTAGATATCTATAAGAGACAATGTACAAGTTCAGATATTTTAGTCGTTCACAATAACTTAAATTTTCACATCCCTGGATGCACTCTGTATAGTTCTGCTGTACTCCTTCCGGTTTATGCATGCTTGTTTGCTTATAAGGTTTCTAAATTGTTATTCCATACTCAAGTTTGGGTCTAATGTAACTAAAAAACAATGGCTTCATCATTTCTGATTTCCTAGACTTTATAAATCTTTTTATACAACCTATAGTTCTATAACTATCATTTATCAATAGGTTGATAATTAGAAAAACTCAGAGCTGGATGTACTCATATACCAAGGTCCTTAAATTAATTTACAGTTTCAATCACTGTGTGCTGTATTAAATATTCACCTTTCAATTTATGTCTCCCAAATCCCATATGCTTAGTTTTTGATATATTTATTAGGACATTATTCTCCTGTGCCCAAATGATCAATTTAGTCAAGTTATTTTGCAGACATGCCTTATCTGTAACACATGTAATCTGTTTACCTAATTTCAGGTCACTCAGATGAAAAAGTTAGGTCTGAAAGATACAGTCTAAACAAGTAAGGGGGTAGGACAGAATCCAGTGGGACACCATGACTGTAACCAATAATTTCATCTGCCCAATTGCTTTATGATGCTTAGCATGTCCTATTTGTAAGCCATGCAGCTATACATCTTATCAAGAGTACATCAATACCTAGTTGTTCTAATTTATTGATCAGTGTTTTCTGTATGATCTTGTCAAATGCTGAAGTTAAATCTATGTAAGTTATATCACAACACAATTTTTCATTCATAGCTGTTAATATACCGTTATAGAACATGATGTTACAGATGGCAGTAGATCTATTTCCAATATATGCATTCTGATATATGGTTTCAATTCCCAGCCTATACAATTCTGACAATAACTTATCCAATATTACCATTTGACTCTGGATTTGTTCTACTCCCCTTTACCTTAAAGACAGGTTTAATAAGCAGGTCTCCAATCCTGAAGAATCTCCCCATATTTGTATGACCTACAGATATTAGGGTACTGTAACTTCTTGCTGAAGTACTCTCAGGCCATTATTACTAATTCTGTCTCCTCCATGTGCTTTGTTTGGATCCAGTTGGTGCAGTTCTTTTTCAATATAGTCTAATCTGATTCCAGTATCTGAGGTTACATTGATGTCACTAAGACAACTTATCACTCCCTGTGTGGAGCCAAACTTTTTTGCATAGGATTTTGTTACTATATCTATAATCTGTTGTGTCTGAGAATACATTTTAGAATCTACACACAGTTTTTCAGTTTGCATGTTTTTGCTCCTTCCATGTTATTTATATATATATATATATATATATATATATATATATATATATATATATATATATTTATATATATATAAAAATAAATGTTTCCTATTATGTGCAATATATTTATATAAATTGTCTTCAAATTTTTCTTGATCTTGTCTCACACTAAGCTTAATTTGTTTGTGTGATGCCTGTGCACTGGCCTAGCAATCAAGGCGCCTCAATCCTCACCACTAACACCAATGAGGGGTGTCCATATAGGGAAAGGATAATAAATACATACACAGTAAAGTACAATTTCCCTTAAGAGCACACAGAGATCACAGTGAATCTGGGGCTGGTTTCTCCTTTTCTTTCCAGGTCCCCAATAAATCTCCCCACTGGCACAGCTATAGGGTCCAGATATCAGTCTAGTGGACACGCTAAAACTTCCAGCACCCTCTCTGTCCAGCCAGTGTTTTGTGTCCCTGCCCAAGTAGCTGACACATACCCACCTTGAGATAAGAGTTATATGCAACCACATAGACACTCCTGGGGAATGCTGGCACAGGTTCTCCAGCTGTGCCCCTTTTACCCAGACTATATGGTAGTACCACTTGCCACCACCCACTAATATTTATCAGCTACTAAAAGGCCCTTATGAAAGGGTGTCCAATTATACTGTGCAATATTATTATCCAAATGGTAAGTGCAACTGAACAGTCAAGGCTTATTGGGGTGGCTTGGCCAGTATCACTATATATATGCAATGCACTCTAGAGCTTAATTTATCTCTACACAAAATAGCCACAGTTGAAAGGTTTAAAAATATTTAATAATATATAATAAAAACACAAGACAATTCTTTTTACTACACAGTGCTAGTCAAGAGTTCAGAGATCACAGAGAAATACTTAAAATAATACAGTAGAAAAGTTCTGGCAGCAATATAGAAAAAAAAATCTAATCTTCCTAGTTCCTAGCTATATCTAAGAGAAAACACAGTTCTAAAATAAACTTACATATAGAACACAGGCTGAGTGCTGGTGAGTTGGATGTTCTCAAGAAAAATGCCAAATGCTCTCATTCTTTCTCTCCTTAAATTGATAACACAGTACCACTGATTCATTTCAAGTTACATAATTTCTTTCTGGTTCCCAGGCTAACAGAAACTCAGATGTTAATAGCCCTTTGGATCTAGCAGCTGGTCAGGAAGCCAGAGCAATAAAAGAAATTGTACATGTAAATTCTAGCCATTAACTCTGGCCTCAAAACAATAGGCAGAATGCTTCCCTCTAGACATCTCAGCTCAATGTTTTAGATCAAAGAATTTCACAATGCTTGACTTATCAGCTTTCTTACAGCAGAGTGCACTGCTGTTACATTTTTTCAGTTCAACATCCAATGCGGTCTTTTTACATTTAAGAAAACAAGCCTGTAGCTTACATTACTATTGACAAATGACAGAATTATTTACAAAATTCTATCTAGCTAGGCTGGCTGCCTTCACCTATTTTCACCCCCCCCCCCAGAGAACTCAAGTTAGTGTTTCAAGTGACCCTTGAGATCTAACCCTCTCAAGCAGCATTTCTATCTGAGTATACCTTACCCATTCCCGGTCTTGAGAGCCCATCTGCATTGGCATTGCTAATCCCACTACGGTGCTGCACTGACATATATGCTTGCAACCCTAGGCTCCATCTTAGCAACTTGGCATTTTGCTGGCTGGGTCTGTTTAACCATGTTAGGGGATTCTGATCTGTCACTACAGTGAATTTTATTCCACACAGATAAGGCTGAAATTTCTGCAGTGCCCACACTATGGCTAGACATTTCTTTTCTACAGTTGCATAGCATTCCTCCCTTGGTTGGAGCCTACGACTGAGATAAACCACTGGGTGCTCTTCTCCCTCTGAAGAAATCTGGCTAAGTACAGCCCCTACCCCATGATATGAAGCATCCACCTGCACAACAAATTCTTTGCTGTAATCTGGACTGGCTAACACAGGGGGTCCTCCCAAACTTCTCTTCCTGCGGAAATGTACCAGCATAGCCAAACCCATTGTTTTTAGACAAGTCAGAGATGATCGTAAACTAAATATACATGAACTAAACAGTATTCTTAAACATAGTAACTGGAAAACACTGCAAACCCTAAATCTAGACCAAGCTGTTGACTACTTTAACAATATTTTCATCAATATCCTTGATAGACTCGCACCTATTAGGAAAGTAAGAGCCAAGTAAAACTGTGCACCATGGCTAACTAGGGAAACTACAGCCCTTCTAAAGTCAAGGGATAAGGCTTGGAAAATTTGGAAGAAATACAATACTAGCCTAGCCAAAGTTACCTACAACTTAGAAATCAGGCCAAGAGACAAACTAATCTCGACAGACAAAATTACTTCCTCAATAAACGAAACAAACATTCAAAAGATCCCCAAAAGTTTTGGCATGCCTCTAACTCTCTCCTAAAACCAGGCAAAACTACCACTCCCACTCCTATCTCCATGAATGACAACAAGAACATTGCCTCCCAATTCAATCACCACTTCACAGAATCCATCTTAACACTATCCTCCCAACTATCCAAAAACAGTCCTACATATAACTCAACCAAATGCCCTGACAACATCCCATCCTTTACACTCTCACCCATTCCCACCTCAACAATTAAAAACCACCTCCTAAAACTGAAACCTACCACCCTTGCCAGTGACAATCTACTAGCCAACTTCCTAAAAATAGCTGCTGAATCCTTACCCTACCCAATTTCTATTCTTATCAATTGCTCCATACAAGAAGCATATGTCCCATAGTTATAGAAGGTATCATACATTATTCCACTACATAAAGACGGAAACTCTTATGAATACTAAAATTATCACCCCATTGCCATTCATTCTATCCCCCTTATCTAAAATACTAGAGAAATGTATACATTCTCAGGTAATACAATTCCTAAACTCACAGCATCTTGTTTCCCCCGCACAGCATGGCTTCCGACAACACCATAGCACAACCACCGCTCTGCTGTCTTTCACCAGTCTGATCAACCAACATAGAAATAATAATAACTTTGTATCTGCAATATTTTTAGACCTCTCCAAACCACTTGACATAGTTTCACATTCCTTACAGCTAGACACCCTGACATCCCTATACTTTGCCCCTTCTGCTATAGCCTGGTTTAAAAGCTGTCTGTCAAATAGGTAACGATCTGTCCAATGGCAAAGTGTACTATCTCCCTTACTCCCTCCGAGCTACCATAGGTGTACCAGAAGGCATCATATTAGGCCCACTTCTTTTCTTCATATTTACCAATAATCTCCATACCACCACACAGCATGCTTCACTTATACAATACGCTGACGATTCAACTCTTATCTGTTTAGCTCCATCACTTCCCACCATACAACAAATCACACAGGAATCCTTTGTGGATCACTCAGATCCAACTTATCCTAAACCCTAATAAAACCAAATTACCACTTTTCACCCCCAACAAAACCATTTCCACCCTTTTATTCTTCACTATCTCCTCCAAAAATGGCACTATTATCTTTCCCTCTGACCACACCAAACTCCTAGGTGTTGAAATTGATATAAATCTACACTTCAACATCCACATTTCACAAACTATCAAAAAAGTCCATAAAAAATGGAAACTCTATATAGGCACCGGAAATCCCTCTTGAAACAAGCACGTATTACCTTAGCCCAAACTTACCTCTTGTCTACCCTAATGTATGCTGCTCCAGTTCTTACCAGCTTAGAAAACTTGACCTTGCCAGACTTGAATCATGTTATAATAAAATTGCCAAGTTTGCAAACAACTCCACCTTCAGAACCCACCATTGCCTGGCTTTAAGGGAACTTCAATGGCTGGAACTTCCCCAGCTATTAACCTATCACCAATTAATCATTGCCTACAATGTGGTAACACATCCAGAAAAAAACCCTGCACTAGGCCAACTTCTCACCCACTATAATACAAATTGTTCTGTCCGATCTTCCGACAAACCCCTCCTCTGTATGTCTAGGGCTAACAATACTGCAGGAAAAGAACTATTCTCCCACTCCATAGCTAACCTGGAATAATCTCCCTCCTGCTCTGATTTCTGCCCCTACCTCTTCTCACTTTAAAAACTCACTTAGAACACACTTAAAGAATAAGTGGCTATGCCCATGTATTACATAAGTCCTCAAATTATTCCACTTATATACCTCACTTTCTAATATATCTACTGTAATATATATTACAGTCTAGATCTTATCCAAATGCTGACTGAATTTGTATACTTATTCTGTTATTAACCATGTGTAACTATTTTTTCCTTTATATATAGGTCTTATGTCTTCTGCTGCATATTTTATTTTAACATATTGTTTGAAAATTCTCTGTATATTGTATTTTAATATATTGTGTAAAATTTTACTTAATGTGGAGCTTTTCTCCACGGGCCTCTGCTGAAAATGGACCTGTGTCTAGTTGGACCATCCTGGTTAATAAATGTAAAATAAATAAAATAAATAAAATAAATAAATAAAATAAAAAATAAAGCTTCCTAAGCTCCTGGAATGCCTGCTCACATGCTGGGGTCCACACTACCTTATCTGGCCTGTTTTCCCTTGTCAGTTCTGTAAGGGGAGCAGCTATGGTACAATAACTAGGGACAGACTTTCTGTAGTGCCTTGCTGTCCCTAAGAATGCCCTCACCTGCTTTTTGGTAACAGGTGCTGGTCATGCCTGAATGGCTTCTACTTTGGCAGGTTCTGGCCTGATCTTACCACTCCCCACTCATTGTCCCAGGTATGAGACCTTGGCCATACCCACCTGAAATTTGCAGGGCTTAATGGTCAACTCTTCTCTCTGTAGTCTACCCAGCACCTTTCTGACATGTTGAAGGTGCTCTTTCCATGAATGGCTGTAGATGGTAATATCATCTAGGTAAGCAAGGGCAAACCCTCCTGCTCCTGCTAGAATATGATCTACTAGCCTCTGAAACGTTGCTGAGGCATTTTTCATCTCAAAGGGCATCTTTGTGAACTTATACAAGCCAAAAGGAGTCACAAAGGCTGACCTCTCTCTAGCACTGGGAGTCAAGGGCACCTGCCAGTAACCCTAGGTAAGATCAATGGTGTAAGATACTTAGCCCCACCCAGCTGCTCTAGGCCTCATCTGTCCTAGGCATGGTGTAAGAATCTGACTCTGTCCAACTATTTAATTTCTTGTAGTCCACACAAAACCTGGCGCTGCCATCCTTCATTGGCACCAGTACCACTGGGGAGACCCAGGGACTGTTGGACTCTTGAATTACCTCTAGTTCCAACATTTCCTGTATCTCCTCCCTCAGAGTCTGTTTGACTCTCTCACACACCCAGTAATAGGCCTGCCTAATAGGCCTTTGGGGTCCTGTATCCACCTGGTGCTGCACCAGGTGGGTGCACCCTGGTTTCCCAGTGATCATGTCCCCAAACTCCTGTAATACTACTTGGATTTCTTGACCTGGGTAGGAAATAGCTGCTGGGGCATTGGTACCCCTTCCACTTAGGTGTCAGTTTAAGCCTCACTGAGGGGATCAGTCACCAGATCTCCCTCAGACTCCTCCTGCAATCCACTGCAAATGCTCAGCATAAGGGCCTCCCTATCATGGTAAAGTTTCTTCATGTTAACATGGTACAATTTGTGCCCCTGCCTCCTGCCTAGCAGTTCTACTGTGTAGTTAACATCACTTACCTTTCTTACCACCTTATAGGGTCCCTCCCAGGCTGCTTGCAGCTTGTTGCGTCTGACAGGAATGAGCACAATTACCTGCTGCCCGACAGCATACTCTTTAGTTCGAACATTCCTGTCATACCAGACCTTTTTCTGCTGCTGGGCTTCTCCCAGGTTTTCCTGGGCTAAGCCCGTGAGTTCCCTGAGCCTTGTCCTGAGGTTTAGGACATATGCCACAACGGGCTCCTTGTGAGATTCACACTCACCTTCCCACTCATCTCAAATTAAATCTAGAGGTCCCCTCATCCTATGCCCATACAGCAACTCAAAGGGTGAAAAACCTGTGGATTCCTGGGGAATCTCTCTATAAGCAAACAACAGATGGGACAGATATTTGTCCCACTCCCTCTTAAACTGGTCTGCAAATGCCCATAGCAGGGACTTGAGTGTAGAGTTTAACCTCTCTACAAAACCATTATTCTGAGGATGGTAGGGGGTGGTCTTCATGTGCTTCACCCCACAGGACTTCCACAGACAAGCCAGCAGGTCTGACATGAAATTGGCACCTTTATCTGTCAGTATTTCTTTTGGGAAACCTACCCTGCTGAAAATCTCTAACAAAGCATCCACCACCTTTTCTGTCTCAATGGAGGACAAACTCACTGCCTCAGGGTATCGTGTAGCATAATTCACTACCACTAGGATATACTTTTTCCCTGTGGAACTTGGGATAATCAGAGGCCCCACAATATCCATAGCTACCCTCTGAAATGGCTCCTCAATCACAGGCAAAGGCATAAAAGGAGCTCTAACCTTGTCTCCTGCCTTGCATACCTTTTGGCAGTGCACAAGGTCCTGCAGTACTCAGTTGTATCTCTGGAAATTCCATGTCAATAGAAGTTCTGCATAATAAGACTCTTTGTACGCTTTATGCCCATATGACCTGCAAAGGGAATATCATGGGCTATGGCTAGAAGCGCCAGATGGTAGGCTCTAGGCATTACCAACTGCTGTACCCTCTCACCTTCTATCCCTCCCTCAGGGGTCCACTCTCTATACAGTAACCCTTTGCCCCGGTATACATATTCCCCTTTCCTTTGGGAATTAGGTGCCTCACTGGCTCCCTGCCTAAGGCCTTACAATGTAGGGTCTGAGAGCTAAGCCTGTCTCAACTCTCTCTTTGCAACCCTTCCTAGTTCTCCTTCCACAGGAAGTCTGGCATCCTCTGACAGTGGTGCATCACTGTCAGCTTGGGTACTACTACTCACCCCTACCTTTGCAGTCAGTCTGTCCAAGAGAACATCAGTACCCACAAGCAGCTGTGGCTCACATTCAGTCTTACTGCTACAGTGTAGCTCCCTCCCTGAACAAACCACCTCACCAGTCCTGGGTGCAAGTATGCAGTCTGTCTGGATCTCTGCCAAGCTACCAGACCCACATGCTTGTCTCCTAGCCTGACTGCATGTAACAGCATAAGCACATGACACTGCCTCATCCAAATCCTCCCCATTAGGAAAACTGCAGGATGGTAGCTCAGTACCCCTGTTGTCACAAGACAACCTACTATTGGAATTTTGTCTTCCCCAATTACTGGCTCTCTCATCTTTTGTTCCCCACATTGCCTCTCTGGACATCTTTATGCTACATGGCCCGACTGGTTGCATTCTAAAAATTTAACCTTAGGTCCTGGACGTGTAGCTGGACTACTGGCTTCCCCTGCTACTGGCAGATTCTGTTGAGGTAGTCTGGGCTGCCCACCATGGGTTCCTTTAGAGCCATGAGCAGTACTGGGGGTCCCCTTCCTGTGCAGTGATGCCCTGCTTGCTAGGTATAAGTCTCCCTTCTTCCCCAATTAATCTAAAGTAGCACATTATCTATCAGCTAACCAGATCCACATGTCCTCAGGCAATGTGCTAAGGGCTTGTTCCCTCACCAAAAGGTCTGCCATCCCTTCAAAAGTGGTGATCTGACATCTACTCACCCACCTATAAAAATAAGTGCTCAGTTCAGCAACATACTCACACATACTTTAATCTGCCTTGTGTCTATGCTCACGGATCTTATTCCTATATGTTTCAGGTGTTAGCTTAAAAAATTCTAACAAGCAGTTCTTAACAGTAGTATAATCAAAACATTCCTGATCAGAAATTTTAGACAACATAGTTACAGCTTTACCATGGAGTAAGGGGGTCAGGAACCATACCCAGAGCCTTTGGTCAACATCATACTGTTTACATACCCTCTCAAACATATGAATGAAACTATCAGAATTATCCCCTCTGTAAACTGCAGAAGAAATTTACTGACCTTTTGTGCTTCTGGTGTCCAGTTACTCTCTTCCCCATTACCTCCATGACCCTGGTGAAGAGTCAGCATCTCAATTTTGTGCTGCCTCTGCTGCTCCTTTTCCCCAGCTTCCATTTCCAAACGCCTGGACTCCAACTCAAGTCTCTTTAGCTCCAGATGGATTTTTAAGTCCTGCACAAAGGTTGAGCTGTCCATTCTCTGAGTGTAGTACATCTCCACGGCCCATCTGATCTTCCTCCTGGTTGCTGTTTTCTAATGTAGCTGTGACCAAAGCTGCAATCATGTCTGCCTTAGTTAGGTTTCCATTCACCAGTCCTTTAGCCTGGCACATCTCAGCCAGTTGGCTCCTTGTCAGCTTTCCGTACTCCTCTGCTGACATACTGCCTGCTCTCCCTGACTAATTAAGCTAACAAAAGAAATAAAACAATTGTGATCTGAACTCCTGAGTATTCACTGCGTGGCTGATTTAGAGTACAAAAACACCTTCAGTGATCACTGTATACAAGCTACAGGAATTCACTATCTACACCACTACAAGCAAATTAGTATTTGCCAACCAATGAATATGTGGTGTGGATATCCCACCACTGCCAAGCAATTAATATGTGACTCCTGTGCACTGGCCGAGCAATCAAGGAGCCTCAGTCTTCACCACTAACATCAGAGAGGAGCGTCCATATAGGGAAAGGATAATAAATACACACACAGTAAAGTATAATTTCCCTTAAGAGAACACAGAAAGCCTGTGGCTTACATTAATATTGACAAATGACAGAATTATCTACAACATTCTATCTAGCTAGGCTGGCAGCCTTCACCTATCTTCCCAGTTTGTACAGTTTTTTATTTCAGATTTTAAAGTTGTAGTTCAACCTCTCTTCCATTTCTTATGGGCTGGATTCACAAAACCTCCGTGTAAGACATAGTATGTCTTACTCGGAGGCTGCAGTTGAACGGTATGACGTCAGCATGTCATGCATATTCATGAGGGCATGCTGAATCATACCCTAGGCTAACACGGTCCATGTAGGAAAGTAGGGGGCGTGTCTGAATGCCGAGTACTGCAAAGGGACACGCCCCCAGAAGAGTCAGAGGCCTGAAAGTAAACACCCATGAGTGAGTCCTTAGAAATGTCAAGGAACACAACACCACACATCCCCACAGACTGAACCCTACTGAAAATGTGTAAAACTTAAAAATAGCAGCTTTATTTTTTTTTTATAATTTCAAAAATGTTTGCCCGCATTTGCGCTCATTTGCTTGGGTATGCCCTTTGCTCAGCCACAGTTATCAGACATTAAAAAGCATATGAGATCTACATATGCAAATTAAGCCAGGTAGCAATAGCGTAGCGGTAGAGACGTTGGCCAAAGAGGGGGTAGTCACGGTTCGAGCCCCCACAACATCATTCACCATTTTTATTTAAATAAGTATGAAACAATCTCCTGACATATATGTATATATATATATATATATATATATATATATATATATATATATATATATATATATATATATATATATATATATATATATATATATATATATATAAAACTATAATTTAAGTAAAATGTAATGAAATGGGCCATGTATTTGTGAAGAAATCTGACAGAATAATTTATAAAAAAAGGATTATAATTGCCCATAGCTGAGCAACGCTTTAGCAAGCTGAATATGAGTGCCCGTAGGTGAGCAGCACTTTAACAAGCTTAATATGAGTGCCCGGAGGTGAGCAGCGCTTTAACAAGCTTAATATGAGTGCCCGGAGGTGAGCAGCACTTCAACAAGCTTAATGTGAGTGCCCAGACATGAGCAGCACTTTAACAAGCTTAATATGAGTGCCTGTAGCTCAGCAGCGCTTCACCCAGCGTAATATGAGTGCTCATAGCTAAATAATGCATTACCCAGCATAAGCCGTTTGCGCAGAGCTGCTCAGTGCACCAACCAGCTTACCGGCGGGCAACATTGGGCAAGCTGTATCAAAGCCGCCTTTACACAGACACACCTCCTAGCCTGTCTAGACAGTAGTAAAATAAAAAAAGCAATGCCAAGGGTTGAACCCGGGATACTGTGCACCATAGTCAAAGTACTGAACCACTAAGCCATGACAGTTGTACTGAGAAATACAGTATTAGCATATATATAGGAATGAATGAAACTAGAACCATGACAAAGCAGGTTTGCTTTAAGCTGATAAATATCCAAAATGGCCAATCACAGATAAGTGCGGGAAAACCGGCATATATAAGCCCCATAGGCGGGAATACACACCATAACTGATTGTGGTACCCATTTGCAGTCAGGATGGCAGGTGCAGGAGAGGGAAATTGCTTTAGAGCACAGAGGTGGGGTGTTGAGGAGTCAAAATATATGGTTTGGCTCCTAGTCCATGATCATGAAGCACAACTCATGCAGGCAAGGTTCAATGGGGAGCGTACAAGGCAGAGGCATGGAACCAGTTGACACATGATCTCACCAGTGCTACAGGCATTCTAAGAACTGGTGATCAGGTCCGTCACCACCATGCGGACCTGAAGCTACGTAAGGAGGACCAACTGAACCGATGGATCCAGGAGGCCCGCCAAATGACCAATGCCCCACTACTAAGTATCCATGTAATTACATATATAAGAAATGCTATCCTAGCCTATAGTATGGAGAGGTATGTTCCAATATTCCTTCATTTATATTACAGCTGCAGGTGTTCGTTCCGCGAATCGGCGAGCCTATGCTGATAGGTTGCTGAGATTGCGCCACCAGGCAGGTTAGTAATTATTTAGCTGGTATTGTTATAGAATATAAGTGAGACAGATTGTAAAAGAGTTTAATGTTGTAACCCAGTAATAAAGGTGAAATAAGCCTAGAATAAAGATTCTGCTAGTATTGTAAGATTAGATAAGTGATGCAGCCTGGAAAAGAGTGTATTGCAATCCAGTAATAAAGATTAAACAAATCTCAAATAGAGTTTCCACCTGTATTGTAATATCAGATAACTACTTCAGCCTGAAAATGAGTGGTAATCAATCAACAAAGGATAGACAAGTGTCAAATACATCCTTGTAAATTCTGCCATATGAAATAAGTGAGTCAGCTGGAAAGGATTGTTGTAACCCAGTAATAAATATTAATAAAGCCTAGAATTAAGTACCATTCTGAAATGTAAATATAAAATAAGTGAGAGAGTGTGAGAAAGACAGTTTGAAGCTACCAAGAAAGCTGTAATAAGTCTGGAATAAAGGTATACTGCAGTCACTACATAATGAAATGAATGAGACAGCCACAATCAAAGAGTGTAATGTCTTAAATAAAGTACAGAACCTGGACTGTGTCCGTCCCACAATTTGGATATGTTGCTGTACCCTTGCATTATGGAGATAGTATGGTTGTATGAAATGCTGAACATCCACAGTTGTCTAGACCCATATAAATCAAATGTAGCAGGATGCTGTACCTGAACACAGCCAGATATGAACATATATGAATAAAAATGGAATGTATATTAATGTAGCAGTAACATCCCCATCACCAACATTCCTAAGGTTACATACAGGAAACTGTACTAATACATGTAGGGGATATATATATCCATCTACTAGGAATGTACAGCATATGTATAGGTAGTGTAAGTTGTTAATGTAATATTTCTCCACCCTACCCTATTTTCAAAAATTATGCCATTCCACACCAAACTGGGTATGTGTATTCACAATTAATTCCCATGGACATTTGTCCTGTTGGTTCATACATATCTGCATGTACGTTGATGCATGTGCCCTGTTCACATATCCAAACCTGATGGCCTATTGCCACCAATCAACCCTGCATGCTGTTGGAATGTGCACTGTTGTTCTAAATATGCATGTGTTATGCTTGCTGCTCAGTGGTCGGAATTCATGGGTGTTTGGTTAATGGGAATACTGATGCATGCTGTTACAACTAATTTTGAATGGTGTTGTTTGTTACTAACCCAAAATGCCATAAAATACTGCTAAACATAGGACAACAGGGAAGGTGGGATCCAGCAGACCCACCTCTCCCACCTCAGCTGGCAAGTGCACCTGGCACCAGTGCCCAGGCCAGGACCTCCTCCTCTGGTGGCCCTGTGCCACCTTCGGGTGGAAGCACTGCAGGGGATGGGGCTTGTCCCCCCTCTGCAAGTGTGGCCGGAGGAGAGCCTCCACTCACCCTCCATAGGGTCTGGTCTGTGGTGCGTAGTGAGATCAGGCGTTCTGTGACTGATCCCCTATGCCAGCTCGAGGTGAGAGTGGCGCAACTCACGGGTGTGCCTGCCCATCCTATCCAGCCCCCAGCACAGCCCTGGCCTGGGATGTGAAGGCACAGTGGTAACTGCCCATGGGTGGGGATCTCAGTTCCACTGTTGCCATCTGTGGGCTCATGGGCTCGCGATATCCAAACATCCGTCCCCGTCAATTGTGTCCCCCCCACGTGTCATACTCCGCCCCATAATGCGTCTTGTTTGTCTTGTCTGTTAAGCTCCCCAACCTACCTCCCCAAATATACCTACTTCCTGTACCTCACATTCCACTCTCACCTGAAAAAAAAAATAAAAAAAGGGCACTCTATTCCCACAAAAAAATTACACCCCATACACAGCTGCCCAATTCGCTCACATGTCCGCTGGACATGTAAACTGATAATTCTAATTGGCAGTACAACATATTTTGTTGTCCTCACCCCTCTCTCAGGGGTGGAAGGTTTCAAATTTCATACCAAATTTCAAACATATGCACAGCTGTTGCTGATAAAGAAATGGGCAGCTATGGACCTTCGCTACATCCTTCTTGCACATCCCGAGCTTGTTTTCCTACTGTCCTACCCTCTTTGTGCCCCCTTTTTCACCACTTTCCTATTTCCCCATTTTCTTTTCTTTAAAAGAAAATAGCACGGGTGTTAGCAGGAGTAAGCACTTTTAAGCAGTAGTCAGCGAGTGTGCGCTTGTGTGCGCTTAGCTAAGCATAGATAAGCGTAGCTAAGCATTGCGCAAACTCATGCAAACCTGCTTACGACTGCTTAAAAGTGCCTTAGTCACTCTGTATGACAAGGCCTGTAGTCTGCTCATCAGCAAAATAAAATACCCCTGTCAGTCTCGAACCCCACTGCTTGGACACACTAGTCTGCATGAATTACCACTGAGCCACAGCAGATATACAAGAACTTGGTGCTGAAATAAATATATCATGAAATACAAGGAGTGAATGTAAAGGGAAAATAGGAAGGCCATTACACAAAGCTTGTTCTGTGTATCTTTACTGGCAATTCTTGTGGAATTGCATTACATTAGTGTGAGAAGAGAAACAGCCATGCTAGTAGGTAATAATGTTACAGTAGCACCTTACAAACCCCACACAGTATCAGAGCAGGATAAACACTGCCATATTTGAATAGGTAAGAGGCCAGACCTCCCAACTATGACTGATTTACAGGGATGTCCCGGATTTGCAAATAACTGTTACCTGTGCCCCACTGACTCCCTGTGAAATGTACTAACAGTAGGCAGAAAGGTGAGGAATCCCACGTAATGGTACTTGTCAATATGTTAAAGTAGACACTACTTGCATGTCAGAAATGGTGTGTAATACATATGCTCAAAATACCCCACAGTCACAACTGCAGAATATCTGAAATATATCACGGGTGTATCCCACTGATATGTACCTTTCCCTGAGGCTGGTCAAATATATGCCTGAGAGTATCTGAGGCCTGGAAGTGTCAGAAACACACAGGCATATCAGCCTATCTGCTGTTGCATACTCTGCGAATAGCTGTAGAATTACTTCCACAAGCATGCCCTTATATAGGAGTACAACACAGAAATATCAAAGGATGTAGCCATCTAACATACTAATGACAGTATAGCAGTTCACAAGCACTGCATGTTCCTGATCGTCATAATTGTTAGTACAATATACTTAGCTGTCCTCACCCCTCTCTCAGGGGTGGTAGGTTTCAAATGTCACAGCAAATGTCAAACATATGTACAGCTATTGCAGTTAAAGAAATGTGCAGCTGTGGACCTTCCCTACACCCAACCTGCACATCCCTAGCTGGTGTCCCCATTGACTTCCTGCTTCCTGCTTACAACTGTTTAAAAGTGCCTTATTAACTCTGTATGACAAGGCCCTAGTACTGCTCAGCAGCAAAATGAAATGCCCCTGTAAGTGTCAAACCCCAGACCTTGGGCTCACCAGACTGCATGAAGTGCCACCAAGCCACAGCAAACATATAAGAACTTAGTGCTGGAAGAAATATATCATGCATTACAAGGAGTGAATGTAAATGGAAAATAGGAAAGCCATAGCAACACATTCCAGTAAAGACAAATATCAGGCATTCAAGGAGTGAATGTAAAGGGAAAATACAAAATCCATAGCAACACATTGCAAGAACTACTGTTGTATGCCAGTTAATCCAAAAATCCCACAGGTAAGTACATACTCCCATGTAAACAGTGTTAGCATTAGCAGGTGTGAGTTAACATACACACTGAGAAGAGTGAACTGGAAGAAGCAACAGTCAGGTTTCAGTACAACATGCATTTCAGTGGCTACAACACAGCATTAGATATGAGAGATATACCAACCTCCTGACTCACACAACAGTGTCCACAGCAAACCAGCATGGTCCCCACCTTGAAAAACTGAAAGGCCTATGCCTACCTAACCTATCATTTTATAGCAGTGTCCTGAAATCACAGTGAGAACTGCAATTAACACACAGCAGGCTGCATGCAATTACTAAATGCTGGCCACCAATTGGTGCAGAGGCCATCACATGCACATGTGCAGATACCTACAAAAGTAGCCTGTACTGCCAGTCCACACATGCAATAATATCATTGCAGCAACTGGAGGGAGGGAGAGAGAGAGAGAGAGAGAGAGAGAGAGATAGAGACAGAGACAGAGACCAAAAAAAAAATTAAAAAGCAAGCCAGCCAGCAAGCCAGCAGAAAAAAGCTGTCAGAGACAAAGGTAATGTAAACTACATAATCTAATAATCTACATACTGTGAACCCTCCATATGTGTTAGCAGTCTCTATCTATATGTATATGCAGATGTGCACAGGGCAAGGGACATACTGCAACTGTTAGTGAAGGCTGCACATACATATGTAGTTGAAGGTTGCTATGTGCACATATCAATGTAGGTTGTAGTGTGTGGCATTGAAAGCAGCATGCAGTGCAGGTATATGTCATGTGGTGGCGAACTTCTGTGGGACTGAGCCAGTGAGGCCTGCTACAGCTATATGGCCTGAGGACAGCATAATGCATTATGCACAACACTGTGCAATATCATTACAGAATGGTATGTCTCACAACTGTTTCAGAAGTGATATTCCCACCATGAAAGGTGGCAGTCTTTGTGCCTACATGTGCATGTATATGTTCAGCAATGGATGTTTAGAAGTGTGTATGTGTGTGTGTGTGTGTATATATATATATATATATATATATATATATATATATATATATATATATAAAGAGAGAGTGAGAGAGGGGGACAAGGGGGCAGATGTACTGCAACAGGTGCCTGGTGACCACGGCATGGACTGAACACCATTGTTGATACTGCAGTGCCATACCCCATTCCAAAACATGTTACCCACTAACTACCACATAGGTGGTTACCCACCTACCACTGGAGGTGTCAGAAGGGAACATGGGACACAGGTGTACAATAGCCTCCCCTTTGATATTTACAGTGGTAGACTAGTCTTATAATCCCTGTGCATGGTACGTGTCATCACAAAAGATGTGTCAGCTAGGGAAATGTAAGTCAGTGTACCCCTCTACACCTCACAATGCCCTATGCAGTATGTACCTCCCATGAAAACTACAGCAAGTGGAAAGGCCACAGACATACCTAACAAAGACTGATAATGCCCTCAAACACATTCCCTATGCAGACTGACTCTCAAAACCACAGCTAGAGTGCCTTGCATACTTCCTACACAGAGGTTACCACTGCTGGACATACACAGTTATGTCACACCCATACCAGTTGGCCAACCACCATGGCAACACCTCACAATCTGTCCAGCCTACGTGACCTAGGGCCCTAATCCTTGTCACCACACCAAACAGCACATGCTGGAGGTACAGGTTTCTATACACAAATATGCCATTATCTGGAGTAAACCACCCAGCATTAACAAACAAGGCTCCTTATTAGTAGATGTCATACATACCCCTGATGAATGTTATGGAGATAGGTAATATGCCCTGTGAGTCACCTCTGTGTAACCATTTCACAGGAGCAAGTAAAATCACATTACATGTGTCCCAAAGAGCAGGGTAGCATATGGCTAGGCTGCCCTAGGCCCAGGGCCAATAGCGTAGTACCTACCTATGACACAATGTGCACACACATGTACTCAGTGCAATACCAGCTATGTGATGTTGTATGAGTGTGGCACTCATTGTGTGCAAAGTCTGTAAAGGTGTGATAGCTTAGTGTGAGTTTGTGTCTGTCATGGTAGTTGGTGTCCTTGGTGTGAGACCAGAGAAAGATGTGTCAGTTATCGGGATGCAAACATAGTAGATTGGCATATGTTGTGCTGTACTTCCTGTGTACGACTGCGGTGTCCCAACGTAGGCAGAAGCAATGCATGTATGCTCAGTAAGTGGTACTGCTGTTGAATCCAGCTCACATATGAACTGTTGTACTACCTGATGTTGTTGGCCTAAACACTACAGTATGGTGTATGTTCACATTCTCTGGTAACACTGTCTGGTGTGTTTCCTGTAGTCTGCACAGATTACATACCTCATGCATAGGTATCTGTAAGTAGGGGCACACAGTTCTATAAGGTACACAGTTAATGCTCATCTGTGTTGTCATACATTTGTGTGTTGTATGTATGTGTAATGTGTGTGTAATGATGCCTGTACCATGGCCGCCATCAAATGTGTGTTACAGGGTATGTGTGGGTACCTGGCAGCATGTATACTCTGTGACAGCAGTATGCTGGCTATAGTAACAACTGTGCACATATGTCAGCTAGGGGTATGGCACCAAAGACTAGGGTGGATTACTACTGAAACTGTAAATGTGCATTGACAATATTCTTCATCCATTAGCTTAATACATACCCCCAGTGTGAGGTTGTGCATTGTATCCCACACAGTGTGCCGAGTGCTTGTGTATACTAGTTTGTTGTATGGAGTGTGGCAGGCACTGTCAGACAGTTGTCGGCTGAGCACTGATATGTGGTATTGAACATGTGTATACCCTGATAGACAGACAGATGCTATATATGGCAGTTAAGTGATATCAGTGCATTAGAATATTAAGTGTGCCACATGACTTGCTCACATATTTTTCTTTTCCTTCCAGGGTGATGGTGCATCAGCAAAACCCACCTTATACAGCAGCAGAGGATCAGGAGATCCACCAGAGCCTGGTGCAGAATTACTGTGTGCTGTTTTCCAGGACCAGCCAGAACCAGCATGAGAGGGCTGCACTGTCGCAAGATCTTGTCCGTCGGGTAAATGACATAGGCATGCATAACCGGACATATGAGCAGGTACGCCATCTCTGCATTGATTTAATTAGACATGTCCGGCAGCATGCATCTGATATCCACAGACAACAGCTTGCCACAGACAGTGGGGTACCTATTCACCCCCCCTCACCAGTGTGGAGGAGCACCTCCTAAGTGTTGCGGCTCCAGGTCAACAACAGCAACATCCACAAACATGTGTCATCATGGAGGCCAGGGCCACCCAGCATGTTGAAATGGAGCGTGCAGGTAACATGCCATATCTGTAGTTGACTGTTCTCTGTACTGGTAGATTATGCATGTGTGAGATGTGTACTGTTTGTGTAGCTGTTAACCTTCCTATTCTTCTGCAAGATTGATATTCTGACTATAATCTGTACACCTGTGAAAGCCACCTGTTGTACTACTGTACTTTATCATACTCACAGTATCAATGGCACAGTTGTGGCCACTGGCAATCACTCTCATATTTTTGCAGGTCCCTCTGGAGTGACAGCAAAGCAGCCAATCTATGCTGGTGAGTGTGTAATAACAACACTATTGCTAATGACATGTGCATGTCATATGGTGGTGTAGTGTATGCACATGTAACACACCTACGCATAATGCATGCTGTGCATGTTTGCTGTGAGACTATGCATATCCCATTATTCTCAATAGCTGCCTCACTCACATGCAATACACAGAGCATGACACACATGTGTGACAACACAGTAGTGGACATTGTATAGGCATACCTGATACACATGTACACAACACACACATGTTTGGCATACACACTACACCTTAGCCTGCTACACATGTCCAATTATGACACCTGCTGTAAGGCCACCCTTCAGTATTCCACTTATCATCTATGCAGCACACATAATATACCTGAGGGGTAGAGGCCTATCTTGTCTTTGTGCAACAGTCTTGAACAAATAATATATTCATGTTAGGCAATGCTCACTATTGGCCACCTTACAAACCCATGTAACAAGTGGCTGTGTAATTGTGGATGTAGTCATGATACTGCACGTTAGGTACATCATGCTAGCTGCCTGTCTGGCACACATTATTATTGTTGACTGACCACAAGATGCATGTTGATCATGGCTCATGTTACTACACCACATCTAGTTCCACCGACCACAAGAGTACACATAGCAGTCATTGCGTAGCACCGTCATGTGTTTTTTGTGTGTGTGTGTGTGTGTGTGTGTGTGTGTGTGTGTGTGTGTGTGTGCAAATATATGCACCCACAGCTTGTAACACTTGCACAACATTGTTATGTCCTTGTACACATTGTGTCCCAGGGTGGAGACAATCACTGAACAACTACACCCAAGCATCAAGTACACGTATACTGTTATTAACAAGGATGTCTACACTTGCACTGCATGTTCCTGTGCAACACATAATCTGCATGCTGACACATGTGCAGTGATGTTTTCCATTGTGATACTGTCACCCATGCTAAAACAGTATTGTGTATGTGTTGGATTGCAGGTGTGTCTGTGTTTGTATCTGCTGTACTGAGGAGTGTGCCTGTGTGCTTGTGTGCCTGTGTGCTTGTGTACCTGTGTGCCTGTGTGCATGTGTGCCTGTGTGCATGTGTGCATGTGCACCTGTGTGCATGTGCGCCTGTGTGCATGTGTGCATGTGCGCATGTGTGCATGTGCGCATGTGCGCCTGTGTGCAAGTGCGCCTGTGTGCATGTGTGCCTGTGTGCTAATATCATGTACATATTTGTAAACTGTGTTTCCTATCTTCCTCTCACAGGTTCTGATGTTGCTCTGGTGGACTGCAGCAGGGAACCTAAAGCCACTGCTGAGGGTAGTGATTATGATGATACATGTGTAATGGCACAGGGAGGTGTGACAGGGTCTGTTGTTGGTCAGCCAATTGACACTACACAGCAGTCAACCCCATCAATGTGCACAGTCATCCTGCCAATACATCCATTGTCACCAATGTCCTTAGCTGTGGGACAGCATACAGTGGGAATTGACCAGGGTAGTGTGGTATCATTGGCACATGCATCCCCTCACAGCAGCCATGGCCAGATTCCTGACATGGTACCACACAGGCAAATGTCCAGAGGTTCTCGTGGGAGCATCCGTGGTCGTACTGCCCCTGTCAGACGTGCCCACAGAGGTCTTTCAACCTCAGCTATGTTCCGGGCTGTAATGCAGGCACAGGCACGTATGGAACGGTACACCAGACAGGGTCTGAGGGAGCTTAGAGCACATCGCACCACTATGAATGACACTATGCGTGATGTTGCGTCTGCCATCCGTAACATCAGCGAGGTCATTGATAGACGTTGGGGGGCAACATTAGATCTCTTTCACAACTACATGTCCAGGAGCCAGGACAGTGCAGGACGGTTGAGCCGTCGACGTGGACGTATGCCAGCAACATTATCAGATGGCAGTCATCGCGGATGACAACAAACCTGCAACCGCTCCCATAGTGCCAGTACCAGCCCCAGCAATGCTGGGTCTGTGCTGTCATTAGACCATCTGAGAAGACCACACGCACATGGCTCTGGACAGTCCCAGCAGGGACATGTGTCCAGTCAACAACCCACTGCTTCTGATGACAGTACCCAGTCTGGCTTAGTACCTGATAGTGTCCGTAGCACCCCTGCCAGGCACAGGTACCGTGTCCGTGGCCAGAGACAGTGATCTGTATGACCTGGCATGTACAGTCTGTGGCTGTCCACAAACACCCGTATATGGCAGCCATGTGGTGGAACTGTGTGCATGCATACACACACACATAATGCTAACACCTAGGGCTAACACATACACATTGCAGCAACATTGCCCCATGTTGTACTGTTGTCCCTCACTAACACACACACACGCATACATGTCAATTGGATGTATCAATGGCAGACTCTGGCAAACCAAGTACACACCCTGTGCATATGATGAAACTGTGACACCTCCTGCCATCTGTAACATTGATGCAGGAACAGGGTAGCATAGTGCTGATGCACAGGGTGACTACATAGCACTGTAGTAATATTATCATGTTGATAGCAGTACAGTGTAATGATGTTGTAAGCATATTCGAGCATGCATGATGCATTACCTATGTTTGTCATTGCAGTTTTGTATACACCAGTGTTAATTCCCAAAGTGTACTGTCTGCACATGTGCCACATGGCTGTTGTGTGTACCTGTGCTTGCATGTGTTGGGGTGTGGACAGTACATGTGTAATGTTTGCAGCACTGAGTTGCAGGTGTACATTTGTGAACATGGTTAGCATGGAACATGACATGGTTTGACAGTATGCTGTGGGTGATACGGTTTCCAAATGTCAATGGTCTGCATTCTGGTAGTATACACAGCTTACATAGCCTGACATTCAGTGGTCATTACATGGTGTCTCCTCAACTGATACACAGATGTAGGAACCTGGTGTCAGTGATATCCCTGCAGAACTACACTATACCAGTAACCATTCTTACTGAGTCCAACACATCCCTGGGAACAATACTCTTTAGCATATAGCAGTCTCACGTACATGCCAACACACTACGTATATGTCCATCCATGACTGCAAATACATACAGTGGCCTACAATGCATTCTACACATGACACACCTAACCACCACAAGGGTATCATACTGACAGATACTTGTTGTCCAAACCATGCAGTATTGCTGTAACGCAACTGTGGCATTGGCATCAGCATGTAATTAACATAGTATTCCAACAGTACCATGTAGGTGGTAGCACCCATCATATAGAATGGGTAATGGTGTGTTCATGTGGACAAGTGTTATCTTGTCTTTCCTCTGATATTCACATTTCCAAAGGTATTCTGCAGTCTCTCGGTGTATCACCTAAGCAAGACGGTGTCTGTATGCATATCGGTGACAGTTGCCATACACCTACACTGGGTGTCCATCACTCACAGACTTTGCTGTGTTTTAACATGTCTGACATATACTCCAGACATGAACCCTCACCCACATTAATCTATCAAAGCTTTCATGGGTGTGTGTCACATAGTTGACCTAGGACACAGATCACTGCAGTAGCCTGCATTGTCACCAACATACATGTATGGCCTAAGGTCTGGTAAGCTGCGGCACATGCTGGCAAAGGTAACAACTGTATACATATGGGGCAGGCTTCACACATAGGAACTATTAAAGGTCACAGGTACATATCTGTATGTGGCACACACATACCTGATGTGTGCATTGAAATTACTGTTATAATAATATGTCATACAATAATAAAAGCAAAACACACAACACATTGACAAACCCAGAGATGGCATTTGTAGGATTCAAACCCCTACCTAACTATGTTATGATACTTGAGAGAGACGCATTAGCACAGCGTGCGATTCGCATTACTGGATGATTTCCCTTCTCCTGCTGTATTTATAGGGTGCTGACATCATCAGTCTTTCCAAAGGGGAATGTACATCTTTTAGTGTGTTATCCCAGTCTTCAAAAAGGCCATTCCTTTCACAGAGAATTGCATATATACACCCCCCACACACACAGTGTTTGCAGGATTCAAACCCCTACCTAACTATGTTATGATACTTGAGAGAGACACACATTAGCGAAGCGTGCTATTCGCATTACTGGCTGATTTCTCTTCTCCTGCTATATTTATAGGGTGCTGACATAATCAGTCTTTCCAAAGAGGAAGGTACATCTTTAACTATCCCTCAGTATGGGGGGGTAACAATATCTGTGCATTAACAGACGCCTAGTTCAGAGTCACATATGCACACTGGCACTGCCAGGTTATGTTCTGTAGCATGCTTCGTGACCATAGGACTTGTAACACACAACACAAGTAGGGAGTGTATCCATATACATCACAGATACACACACCTCTGGGTTGGTACCACTGCACTAAGCATGACAAGCCATACATATACAATTACCATTGTGCAAAACTGCCTTTTGGTGTGGTGTGTAGTTCAGACCACCCCCCATACCCAGTAACCACACTTGGCTTTCCTGTGAACAGTGTAGGATATGCAGGTCTTCACACACACCATTATAGTGGTTGACTTCAGGTACACAAATATCGACTGGGGATACTACTCAGGCCCTCAACAACATCACCCTACAGCCACTACAATTTGTGAATCCATGTGCTATGACACAATCAGTCATCACACCCACAAAGGGGAATACATATTGGACCTGATCATCACCAACATGGGGATTCTATGTTCCACACCAGAGGTAGAACCCTCATTGTTAAGATCAGACCATAAACAACTTTCCCTGGACATCCATATCCCATCCCCACCCCCAGCCAAGGAAATCACTGTAAAGAATTTCTCAAAAGCAGACTTTGCACTTGTGAAGACTGGGGTGGAATACTTCAAAGGCCCCGTGCTGGAGGATAATACAGCCCAATCTGCAGAATCCTTTACATACGCATTGTATGAGCACCTGCAGGTATGCATTGATCATGCTATCCCAAATAAAACCATGACTCCTCCAAAACAGGAGACCTGTCTGGTTGACCCCAGCCATATATAAGCTGTACAACAGAAGGAGGAAGCTACTACATAACAGAGCAATATCCCACAGACCCACATAGATAATAACCTCTTCTTTGCTAATCACATTGACAGAGTCATTGCAAAGACCTTTATATAGCCCTCCTTATCACATGGGTGTTTGCATGTAGATCATGGGAGGTCATTGTGGCCCTCTACTAGTCACTCATCCGGCCCATGTTTGACTACAACGCCCCTTTTGGAATGTACCTTACCCGACACCTGCAGCAATTAGAAATACCCCAAAAGTACCTCACCAAGAGGATCACAGGATTCAAACAGATGCCATATGCTGCTCAGTTAAAAAAACTCCAGCTCTACTCAGTTGCATACCGCCTACTTCGAGGCGATCTATGCCTGACATATAAAGTTATGTCCAATCCAGAATTAATGGACATGCTCCACCTCAGTAAATCTAAATCCCTTAGAGCCACACGCTCGAGGGACTTGAACCTCAGCACTGAAATAAATAGAACTTGCTTGAGGGACAGATTCATAAACCAGAGGCTTCCTTTGCTCTAGAAAAGAATTTCAATTCATGTTAGGCAGAGCACCTCACTGAATCTCTTCAAGAAGAATCTTGATGAGTGGATGGGGGATCATAGGTTTGTCCCGGGGATTACTTCCGTGTCACTATTAGACAGAGGCACAGCAAACTAAATCTTAAAAAGGGCACAGTATACTCAAATCAAGGGGTGGCGTAAGCCAAACAAAATCGGGCTAGGCTTATAATTGCCCCAGGGCAGATAGCCTAGTATGAACCTATGAACCTATGAACCTATGAAATGTTCATACTGAGAAGATCAGACTGGTTAAGGGCCAGTTGGGCAACTATGAGCATGTTGTATTTTGTTCAGCTATGGCCAACTTAAACCAGGCTTGTCCGACATTGCTGTGTATTCACCAACTTGGGTGGACATTGCCAAACATTACTCCACATTGATGACAGTTGTACTAGTTGGTGTGTGTGATTCTGTTCATAGGTTCATACTAGGCTATCTGCCCTAGGGCATTTATAATCCTAGCCAGAGTGTGTTTGGCTTTCAACACACATTTTAAGTGGAGTTTGCTATGACATTTTTCAAGGTTAGTATACTGTGCCTCTGTCTAACAGTGACATAGAAGTGATACCCAGGGTAAACCTACAATCTCCCATCCACTCATCGAGATTCCTCTTTAAGAGAGTCAATGAGGGACTCTGGCTAACCTGGAGTGGGGGTTTACTCAAGAGTGGCGGGAGCCTCTGGGTTATGAATCTGTCACTCCAGCATGTCCTATTTATTTCAGTCCTGAGGTTCAGGTCTCTTGAACATGTAGCTTGATGGGATTCTGATTTTCCAAGGTGCAGCATGTCCATTGATTCCAGGTTGGACATGGCTTTATACATCAGACACAGATTGCCTCTGGGCAGGCAGTATGCCTCTGAGTGGAGCTGCAGTTTTTTTAGCCGAGCAGCAAATGGCATGTGTTTGAGCCCTTTGATCCTCCTGTTAAGGTATTTTTGTGGTCTTTCCAGCTGCTGCAGGTGTCTGATAAGGTACATCTCACAAGGGGCATTGTACTCCATTATGGGCCAGATGAGGGATGAGTTAAGAGGCACGATGACCTCCCCTGATGTAGATGTGAATACCTTCATGATTAGGTGGGCTATATGAAATGTTTTTTTAAACACTTTGGCCACGTGGTTATCGAATGAGGGATTGCTATCAGCTTGAGTCCCCAGGTCCCTTATCACTTCTTCCATACTTAATGGGTTACCACCTATGTGGTAATTTGTGGGCACTTAGTTTTTGACAAAGAGGAGGACTATACACTGTTTTGCGGTTAGCTTGAGGACATGGCTCTGGCACCAGTTGTCTGTTTCTATGAGGCCCTTTTGCAGGATGCTTGTATCAGCTGGAGGGTCAGTTATGGTGCCCAGTTTGCAGTCATCTGCAAACCTGTTCACCAACAGTCCTTCTGTCTTGGCCTGTACCTCTGAGAAATATATACCAAACAAGGGTGGTCCCAGGACTGAGCCTTGTGGGATGCCACTTGTAGCTGGTTTGGGGTCTGACATGGCTCCAGCATTTCTGACTATGTGGGTTCTGTCCTTGAGCCAGTTTGCAACCTATCTAGTGACATAGGGGTTTATATTAAAGCTGGTGATCTTATCTATGATGACCAAGTGGGGTACTGTATGGAAGGCTTTTATGAGGTCCAGGTAGGCTGTGTGGACCACCTTTCCCTCGGCAATGGCCTTGGTGACTGTTTCAAATGACTCAACCAGGTTTAAGAGACAGGATCTACCCTTAACAAAGCCAAACTGGGTAGGATCCAGTGTCTGTAGGTCCCCAATATGTTTATTTCTGAGGTCCATGATGATCCTTTCCATAGCTTTGCAGGCCAAGCTAGTCAGGCTTCTGGGGCGATAGTTTGCAGTATCCATTGAGGCACCACCTTTGTGGAGAGGGACCACTGTTGCTGTACACTGCTCTTTGGGTACATATCCTGTGGTAAGGATGAGATTGAACAGTGGTTTTATGTTTGTGCTCAATTTTTTTGGGGGTTCATGTTGGACACAGCCCAGGACACTGTCTGGTCTCATTGATGCTGTGTGTTTTGCTTTGGAGAGGCTGGCTGTTACCTGAGCATCTGCAATGTCAGGCATCCAGCACTCTGCTGGGATAGATATTTGCCATTTTGGTGGGGGGGGGGGGTTTGCACTGAACCTGTCAGCTCAGATGCTGGCAATGTCTTTGGGTTTGGTGTATTGTTTGTCATTTGGACTACTTCTGAACATATCTGGGGATTCCCGCACAGGTTACTACCATAAGTAAAGAATGCCTTGTGATTATCCTTGGTGTCCTGTACAATTTCTATCTCAAAGATGGCCTTAGACGATCTTATGTGTGGCCGTAGTTTTTCAATAATACTGATCAGAGATGCCTTCCCTTTTTGGGATTTTGATTTATCATATAGTAGCTTCCTCCTTGTATTGTATGGTTTGTTTATGGCTGGGGTCCAACGGAGAGGATGCCTGGCTTTGTTTGGGTAGTTGAAGTCGCCCAATATAATGGTGTTTGGGGAGAGCTTCATATTTTCATGTGTTCTCCAGTCAGCCAAGTGTGGTTCCTGGGTTTTTGAGGGTGGTCTGTAGCAGGCTATGAACTGGAAGGCGGTTTTAGCCACTGTTAGTTGCACATGGATAGTCTCTGATGTTTCATGCTGTGCCACCAACCTGGGGGTGTGGGTATATTTGAAAAATATTGATACTCACTCTCCTTTTGTAGTTTGTTCCATGTTTTGCAGCTGTAAAGCATGGTATGAGGTGTAACCTGTTAATGCTAGGGTGCTCTTGGGAGCCTTGAACCAGGTTTCTGTTACTGCACAGATATCAACACATTCTCCATGCTGAGGAGAGTTTGGAGTGCATGCATCTTGCAGTTTAGACTTCTGGCATTGAGTAGCATTACTTATGGTTTCTTATCCCTTGTGATACCTATGGAGGTGGGTTTGTGTTTTGAGCCTTACGTAAAAAAGGCACTATGGGGGTGACAACATCCTTTGGCAATATCCAAAAGGCCACAGATGATAGGTGAAATCCATCCCTAGCGAAGCATCATGTCTTGTCGAGCATGTCATCCCAGGCTGACAGGCATTGTATCCCCTTTCACTGACACCAATACTTAAGCCAATTGTTGTAATTGATCATCTTGTCTTCATATTGTGGCCTCATGTTTGGTGAGGGTAGGATGATACTCAAGGTCATCAAGTTTGCGTATACTACATGGTGGTAAATGCTGTTTAGCACTACCTTACATTGCTTAACACATGGCAATCATGCCTCAGGTGGTGCTGCAGGGTTGCCTATGTCAGATGCACATATTGCACTTCCTATACATGTTTGGAAACAGGTAGTGTCAAGTTAGGCATCCCTTTTACTATATGTGCGAGTCAGAGAGCGGTATCATTTTCAGGATTCCTATTGAGCCAGTGTATGTGCTATGCGTTGCCTCTTTGCCAAGGCCAAAGCATACTGGGCATGCCTCCTTCTGCCTACTGGGGCAGGCTCAGGTTGTTCCTCCTCCGAGTCACGCTCTGCCTGTGATGGCCTTGGCACTTGTGGGGGGCTGTTTGGCCCAGGCCTATGCTGGTCCTGCTGCAGCTGTTTTTGCAGAATCATATTATGTAGCATAGCACATACCATGACAATTTGGGTACATGTAGTTGGTGAGTATTGCAAGGCTCCACCAGATGTGTCCAGGCACCGGAACCATGACTTGAGCAACCCAAACACATGCTTGATTACATTTTGTGTTTGTGCATGTGCCTCATTATGGTGTTCCTGTTCATGTGTGTGTGTGTTTCTGATGGGTGTCATCAGCCATGGCTCCAGTGCATAGCCAGCATCCCCCACTAAGTGACCATGTGGGATGTCCCCATTGGCAAATGTCTGGTACAGCTGCGTCAGATGCCAGATATGGGAATCATGGTAGCTTCCAGGGCAGCCAGCACACACATTCATTATTATGCCCTGGGCATCACACACAGCCTGGCAGTTGATGGAGGGGAAGCCCTTGCGGTTAATGTAGGCCCTACCCCGCTCACCGGCTGGTGCTTTGATGCATATATATGCATGCAGTCTATTGTACCCACTACTTCAGGGTATTCTGCTATTTGCTGGAAGAGACGCATATTGCTGGCCAATACCTCACAGGAATTGGGGAAATATACATGATCACCGACATGTGCTGACATGGCATCCAGGAACTGGTGCAGTACCCTGGATGCTGATGCCTGTGATATCCCCATCATATCACCAGTTGGTCTCTGAAAGGTACCTGTTGCTAGTATTCTTAGGCCAACATATACCTTGGTTTTCACTGGGATGGGTTCCCCTCTGTTGGTTCTGTGTGTGAGGCGTGGCCTGCACAGCTCAACAATTTGCTGCAGGAGGTCTCTGTCCACTCTACAGACCCTGGTAGGTGACCCTGAGCCTGTACACTCTTCTCTGTCTCCTCACTGTGGGTTGTCCGGCAGCATTTGCATTGTCACCACCCTCAGCATGTTGCATATGTCACCTTATAACAGCAATGGCAGCCCCTAGTATTTTTTGTCTGAGTGTAGTTTTTTCAGTTTTCACTTCTAGTAGCTTACTCCAATGTTGCAGTGTCTCTTGACAGAAACAAACTGCACTGTTGTTTGCAGAGTTTTAAGTGCTGGGCTGGGCTAGTGTTCTGCCTCTGTAATTGCCTGATTCTGATTGTTTGCACCTGCTACCTCTACTAGTATTCCCTGGTAGCTTCCTACTATTTGTTGTGCTTCCCTTTTCCTTTCTGTTTCCTCGGGGGAGCGACGCGCATACAAGCGGAAACACACTCACAGCAGCTCACACACGCGCACACATGCTTAGACGGACTAAAACTTGCTTATTCGGGTTAAAATGCATGCACACCAGTGCAGATACGCTTACAGGTCTTCCAACAGCCTTATACATGTTTACTCCAGCTTAAACGTGCGCACTCATGCTTCCACGCGCGCACTTTGTCTTACTCGAGTTTACAGGTGTGCACACACGTGCATACCCGCTCAGCAAGAAACTTTGGTGTTATCCACAGTATACACCTTCCATTTCTTGGCTTTCCCTGTCTTACCTGTTGACACACCTCTTTCCATGATGTCTAACTGACAGCTAACACATGCCACTGTGCTCCAATGAGCTTCACTACTTTCATACATACCCCCCCCTTGTGATATCACCTATCTCCTACTCTGTTCCTCCCCATATCCTACTCCTACACTCCACTGACTGTGCTCATTTGCTATGTAAAAGTGTGATTCACTATCCTAACACTCATTTACATAGGATTGCCTACTAATGCTTGGTTACATGTCTTAGACTGGTCTTCTCGCCTTAGCAACCCCTACTCGGTGGCCATGTTGTCTTCAGCCTGCTATTCCCTTACATTGTCACTTAACAATTTTCATAAATTCCACGTGTGTGGCTTTTATTGTCTTATTTTATGATTTTTATAGTGCACCCCATTTCCACGGTGCTGCACTATGCTTAAACATCGGAAATCGCCAAAAAAAAAAAATTCTTTTAATTTTAATTTTGCATCTGGGAAACTTTCCAATGGCCATATATTTGGCCATTGGCATGCTTCCTCAACCATATTCAACCTTTATTTGGAGCTGACAAGGTTCCATTGTGCTATTTGCAGAACGGTACTCAGTTGTCAACTGAGTACATTTCTGCAGCTAACACGTCTCCTAGTCGGACAGGTTTGTGCTTCCTGAATCGCAAATTTACCTCATTTGCACGCCTTTCAGCTGCAAGTGTGGTAATTTGCACATCCCAGCCCTGTCCATGTAGGAGATGTTTTAGGAGCTCTCTTACACGCCCCTACAGGCTGTTCCTTGATCGCTCGTCGGACATGATGGCTTCCCCTCCATCACTCTACTCGTAGACTCCGTGCAAGCCATCGTGAATCCGGCCTAATATTTTTGTCGCTCACCTTAATCAGGTATCTTGCTCTTGTGGAAATATATCCCCTGGACATTTTTGAATATTTGCACTCAAAAAATTTCTCTTTTAAAACTTTCCACATTCCATCTGCAGTTTTTCCACTCAAAACCTCACTCCAGTTAGTTTTACATAGTAACTGTTTTGCTTCCATATAATCTGTTGTTAACCTTCTGTGCATTGGTTTAGATTTCAGTTTGGCAGAATTATCTAGCAGCAAATTAACCTTTATAACCCCATGATCACTGCACATCAACAGGGTAAAACTTGACTTGAAGTGGCAGTAATTTCTTTAAGAACATAAACAATGTGTAAGGTGTTCCATTCCTGGTATTTTTTTTTTTATTTGAACATATGTTGTGAATAATTTTCTTCCTGATGTTGTTGAATCAATATTATTCCAGTCTGTTTCTGGTAAATTTAAGTCTCCAGCTAAAATTCATCTTTGCTATTCCTCTGGGTCATCAGCACTTGATGGTTTTAGTCTATACACTCTCAACAATTGCTATATGTTCCAGACTTGTTTTATTGTCACAGTTACACAGTCTATAGCAGTGATGGCAAACCTATGACATGTGTGTCAAAGGTGACACACCACGGCATTCTGGGTGACCAACACCCAAGTTACCAAAGAAGTTGGTTTTGCATTTGTTGCTTGTGTGAAGTGCATTGAATTATTTAGTGCCAGTAGCCAGTTCAACAACACTGCTGCAGAGGTAAGGATGTTATTAACCTCGAAGAATATTTTGGTATACTGTCTCAATACAGTCTGCAAACGGCAGTGCTGACATTGTTTTCTCTTTGTGGTTACACTTCTGCAAGGAGCAAGTAGTCTGCATTTCTAGGAATGTGCTGTTTTACATTCCTCTCCCTTACAGTCGTTTTTAAGCCCTCCTAACTAAAACTGACAACATTTTACACTTAATAATGACAATAATTAGATTTATAGACTAATTTTACTTCAGAAACTGTGTATAAATTCATATTCATTTTTTTCTATCAGTGTCCCAAATTAATAGTACTAGTAGTTTAAAACTGTCCATGTCTCTTATTTATAGATTTGTCCCTGATTCTGTTGAGATTTATCCCTGATGTATTGAGAGCCATGCAGTTTTATTTATGTTTAATTATTTAATTATTTATTTATTAATTTATTTAATTTATTTTATTTTTTATGTTTGGGGGGGGGGGGGTTACATGCAAACAGAGTCAAGTTAGGCATTTTCCGAATTTTGACACGCCAAACCCAAAAGATTTGCCATCATTGATCTATAGTATTGGTGTTATCACTGAACATGTAATAATCAGAGATCTCATATCTATCTTTAATCCCCATCATAACACCTCCACCAGATTAATTGTCTGTTACTGTAAAAACATTTATACCATGACAGAACTAGTTTCCAGTCATTGTTCTTTAACCATGTTTCACAAATAATAACAACATCAATTTTGGTGAAACATAGCAAATTTTCCAATAAAAAAAACTTTATTATTAATACTCCTAGCATTAACAACTATCAGAGATTCATCAAATGCTGCTATCTGTGAACTAATCATGGAACTAATAAATGAGGACAAAGGGAACTTCCAAATGTTGGAAATGTCTCAGTTTGGATTCTTCAAGGACAGACCATGTTCACTCAGCCTGATGAACTTTTATGAAAAGGTCACCAAAGCAATGGATGAAGTAAAATGGTACACAGTGCATTTCTCAATGGGGCTAAGTCTTTTCATGCAACCGCTCTCTTAGGCACCGTAGAAAGGGTAAATAAACTGGAATAAACCGCTATGTTACCTGCTGAATTGCCATCTGGCTCACAAATAAGATGTAGGAGATCAAAATATGGAAAAGTACCTCCACAAAGAAACCAGTCACCAGTGGATTCTCCAGGGTTTGGTGATTGAACCTCTCCTGTTTGACATCTACCTATTTAAAGTTAAAGCCAATACCAAATAGTTCTGGCTGACTAAGTTTTAGATAACTGAAAGATGGGACCAGTCATTGTTTCCCCAAATGACTTAGCCACCCTGCATGATGGTTTGTCCCAAAGAAATAACTGGTGCTAGTATCATGATCTGAAACTAAATGCCAAAAAGTGCACTATCAATATGACCCTAAAAGTTGACCCAGGTGTTAGGGAGGTTTGGCAAGTTATGTAGACAGTGATCTAACTTTTGATCAACATGTGTCCACTGTCATTAGCAAGTCCTTCTATACTGTGTGTGTTATAAACAAAAGATTACATCTATTTCCATATATATCATTGTCCCCCTCATCAGTCCAGTCATTAAATGCAATACCTCGTTTGACATGTGTCCGTCCAGACACATGCAACAACTGGAATGCCCACAGAGATACCTTACTAAAGGGATAGAAGGCCTGAACAATATATCCTACTTGGACCAACTAAAAGCCCTCTCACTATATTTGGTATCCTAGAGACTATTAAGAGTTGACCTGTGTCTGGCATATAAACCATCCTCTTAACCAGTACTGATAGACTTACTGCACATCAGCAAGTCAAATGGCATGAGAAATACTTGGTCTATAGATCTATATCTCTTCTGCAACATCAAAAGAATGGTTTGGAGGGAGATGTGTATCTTGCAGATGATACCACTGTTCTGGAACAGACTCCCCATCCACATTAAGAGAAGGCTCATCCCCATCCATATTTAATACAACTTGTATCAGTAGGTGAGTAATAGAAGATGTATCCCATGACTACACCCTGTACTACTAATGGACGAGGCAGCTCCTAAATGCTTTATCCCACACATGAGTCCCCTCAAATTATCTGTCGTGTGATTTCATTTATTCTTACTAGGTGTAACATAGAGTTATTGACCACGAGATGGCTAACATAAATCTAACACCAAACAGGATAGGTTAATTTAAGCATCAAAAGGAAACTGGTTAGGCTAAAAATGGGTCCCAAGGGCAGCTAGCCAAGCACTTACCTATGAACCTACAAACTCATGAACCTATAAGATGATTCATGCCCTGACTACAAAAGTGATCTAAAACATGGGAGATTTCAATAAATGCCAAGAAGGGCAAAATAATGAATATTGGAAGGAAACAGGTTAGAATGAAAAAGAAATGGAGGTGTGCAAACAAGGAAATGTTTGTGAATGTGTGGAATTATTTATCATTTCAGATATGATCTGGGGATTTCAACTGTGGGTTATCATTCACAGTTCCAAATCATACCCAACATCATCAAAAGCATGTAACAGTGGACACAATTATAAGTGGTATATGTCCTGCTTGAACTGAATATTCTGATGTTGCAACCTGGCAATGTATGCACCTCCCGATTAGATGATCCTGTGAGATGTGACAGTGTATTAAATTCAGGTAGAGGTCAGATGTGAAAAACACAAGAATTGTTTGGGAGGTACACAGACACAGACACAGTTTATATAATAAACTGTGCATTGCACACCACCTGAGAGTGCATAGAGTTGAAACCCTTCTGGATGATGTACTGCATACCATGTAAAACAGGTGGCACCATGACAGCAAATGTGGGTGCAATCGCTAAACCCCAGATCATCAGATAATTAGGGTATGCCATACAATACCCACCATGGTTTGGTTCTCTCTGCTGCTGTCCATAAAGGCCAGTTGTGCTCTTCTACATGATGTAGTATCACATTAAGGAACTGATGCAAGGTCCATGAGGTTGATTTTTGTGAATTTCTTAACATGTCTCCTGCCGAATACTGAAAGGTTACTATAGTAAAGATCATCAAAATCAGTCTATCTTTCTTTTGCATATCTCAGAAAACCACATCTACTGACTCCCATATGGTGTCACTGTCCAAAATAACAGCTGACAATGTCCTAACCATGGATTGCTAATGTGTTAGATCCTGGCAGACACATTTCTGGCACAAAAGGCAATGACATGCAAGATTGCACATACTGTCTTAGATAGATCGAGCCCCAGATGAGATCCAATATGATCCTTTCAGTACTAAGGTGCACTGTCTGTTAATGCTGATCCCACATGCTGCTACAGTGATAACATGTACTTCACACACTTCTGTGAACTGACAGCGATTGGTGGATCTAGGAGTTTGCAGAGGGGAAGGTGCAGTCTGGAAAGTGCACTACTGCGGAGTAGGGGTGAGGATGATCACTGCTTGTGGAAAGATCTTTAAGATGCTCTGACAGCACATATGAAAAGACAGCCATGTTGTATATCATTGTGGTGTGGCCATGGTAATGGAGGTAGGTGACTCGTGCCCAGCACACAGCACATTTACAGACAGTACCAGCTGTTTCAAGGCATATCCAAGTGAGACGTGGTTACCCAAGGCAAGTCACTGTACCCTCCCATACTGGCATAGTTTGCATATGCATTATGATAGCCTAGCAAAGAGTACCAGTGAAGGAGATATCACCTCAGCAAGTACCATTCATGGCAAATGCAAGCAATTTTGAAAATAAATAAGAACTTCTACAAAGACAGTGAATAACTTAAAAAAAACAGCAAATTAAGGAAATACATGTTATGAAAAAAAATCCCATAAAGCAAATACTCAGTTCAGTTATATACTACTATGAAAACAAATGCGATCACTGCAAACTATCACAGAGTAATGTAACCCATCATCTACTTTAAGTTCATGCAGTATCAAATATAAACCAGAAGTACATACTTTTGGGTTAGTCAGTAAAGCTTTCATTTAATTTATGCAAAAAATAACAATGCTTCCACTATCAGGGGACAAAAATAAATGCGCCAAGGATTGGAATCCCCAAACTATATTTCCCCCCAAAAGGCTGAAAAATGGCCAAAGAAAACACTTATTTAAGTGTTTTTCCAGGGGGCAAGCCCCCCTGCACCCCTTGATGTGTGGGGAGGGGCAAGACCCCTTACCACCAAATTTATATATACCAGTCCCATGGTCATCCCAACTCAAAGAAGGGTAAAATTCCCTCAAAAAGGTCCACTGCAGGCAGAACTCACTTCAGTGATTTCCTAAGGAGGAACTGTGATTGTCTGCAGTTTGAACCTTCGTCAACTGAGTCTCAAGACTTCGGTCTTCACCTGCCCATAGGTTACTCAACAACAACACAAAAACTTTCCTCAGCAGAACACAAGCATGTCTTCTAACAGTTTAGGGCCAAATCATTTTATCAACAAACAGCCCCTATATCCATTTCCTATCTGAAGTATCTGCTTTGACCCTTCCAATATAAAAAGTAATTATTGCATTAATGTACATTTTGTTTCACAGAAACAGTAATCACTGTTTGTGTTCCATCTTGCTTCAGTCAAATACATCTCAGTCCTGCAAAGTTAAAATTACAACATCAAACAGCAGGGACCAGTAATTTAATCCACAGATAGCCACCATACCCATTGCCTATCCCCAGTCTCTGCTTACATTAATGTAAATTTCACATAAACAGTAGTGTCAGCTTGTACTCCAGCTTGCTTTATCCAAGTACAGTTTACTCCTTCAAAGCCGAAATTAAAACAACAAACCAAAAGGGATAATCATTGCAGCTGCAAACCAGCTCCACACCCATATCCTACTTAAAATATCTATTTTGACCCTGACAGGGTTAAAAATAGTAATAATAATGGTTTCATTGATGTATTTTTGTTGCAAAGAAACAGTAGAGGCAGCTTGTATTCCAACTTGTTTCACCCAAATACACATTAGTCCTCCAAAGTAAGAATAAAAACTGCAACAGCATGGCTGGTCATTTCATTCAAATAAAGCTCCTAAATCCATTGTCTACCCACAGTATTTGGTTTGATCCTGCAGGATAAACAACACCAAAAAATATGGTTGCATTAATGTATTTTTGTCTCATAATCTGTATTCCATCTTGCTTCAGACAAATGCACATTAGCTCTGCAACGTAATAATTACAAGAGCAAGGGACAGGGCCAATTCTTCCTCTAAAAATAGCCCCATACCCATTACTATTCACAGTATCTGGATTTACCCTGCCAGGTTAAAACAAAAAATAAATAATGGTTACACTAATGCATTTTTTCAGTCTTACTTCATCCAAGTACACATTAGCTCAGTAAAGGCAGAATTACAACAGCAAATAGAAGGGCCAGATTTCATAAACAAACAATCCCTATACCCACTGCCCAACCTAAAGCATCTATCAGGATATACTGCTTTTCAGCCATAACAATTTCTTCCAACATCTCCTTGCATTATAAAGCTTTACTTAGTTCCCTCTGCAAATTGATCCAATTTCCACTTCCTTAAAATGAATTTTAAAACTAACTAGGACAATTTTGTAGTGGTTACTCTCAAATGTACTAAAGTCAAGTAATCGCTAATACATTTCCTTAAATTTTGATTGCTGACTGTTTCTAAATATTAGAGTGTCAAGTTACCAGCTGAACTTAGAATTCATATACACAAGGTCATCTACTGTCAGAGACACCATACTATGATCAGAAGATGATGTTGTAGTAATCATTATTGCTAACACCTTTGATATTAATCTGATGGTAATTAAGTGTTCTACTACACTTCCATGTATGCTTGTTTGCTGTGCATGGAACTTATCTTATATTAAATGGAAATGACTATAATGTTCTAGGGAAATAGGGATCCTTAAATGTCCAGGAACAAGTGGGACTTTAGGCCACTAATATTATCCCTTGGTTCCAGAAATGTAATGGCTACTCAATGCTCCCATAACCTGAATGATTTGGTAGCTGCTATGTGAGGTTAATATCCTAGTATGTGGGTATAGGCATTCTAGATATCACAGGACATCTCAAAAGTTTTTTTTGTAAGTAGCACTGCTGTTTTCCAAAGGAAAAGTGAAAGGGTCAGCCATGTGAATAAGCTGAAAACAAAGTCTATCCTATACATAATACCCTTGATCAAATATCAGCTGAGAACAAAATCAAGGTTTCCGGGGTCTCTCTTCTTCTGATTCACTCAGTGAATAGGTATGCCCAGAATAACTGTCGTTGTGGTTTATAGATATAATACCTAAAATATACCACTGTTGCTGCAATGTGCACTTCTTTTGGTGGTCATTAATGTTTGTGTACATATGCAAGAACCCCATGGCCACATTAACCAAAACTGATCTAATTGTTAAATTAGGCTAATGTTGCACTCAGTGCTATTTCATTGTATAGTAATATGTGTTCACTATAGGTAATCAGTAATATGTCCTGTGAAAACCACCTCAAAGCCCTATCCCTGTATTCTGTCAGGATGTTAAGAATAGGTCTATACTTGGCACACAAGGCATTGCCAGACCCATCCCTGATGGACGTCCTTCAAATCCACAAAATAAACAGCACCACAATTACCCATTCTAAAGACTTAAACCTTGCCTGTGATATAAATAGGACCTGCTGGAGAGACAGGTATGTATCCCAGAGACTACCCCTTCTCTGCAACAGGTTCCACATCCATGTGAAACAGAGTTCCTCCCAAACCCAATTCAAGTGTAACTTGGCCAATTGGATGGGGAACAGGAAATTCATCCCTGGTTTGGCACGTGTGTCTCTAATGGACACAGGCAGCCTGTAAAAGGTTTATATCACAGGCCCCTGCTTGTAAATGTTTCATCTCAAGCCCCTGCTTACACTTACCAAGGGTAGCACTTGTCAGAGATTTAGGATGTGTGGCTAGGCTTAAAAAGGCTCTTACAGTTATTAGCCTAGGACACACCTATGAACCTATGAACATAACTGTTAGATCTCCAGACAATATTACAACTCCAAATAAAGATCTCCTGACACTATCTCAGCTCCAGATAATATTTACTACATTGAAGAAATACAACAGTCTACACATTAAGCATTTTTGTACCAATACAAACTGCATTAGCTTAATACATTTCTACAGAAGATTCTCAGAGCTGTATAAGCATAAGCATTTGTCTTAAGTGAGTATACTACATTTCTCACAGCTGTGTCATGCACGGTCAGTAAATCCAAATTAACTCTTTCCTACTCAAATGATTGTCTGTCAGGAAATCCCTTGGGTCCCTTTCCACATAGTCTAATACCACAAACTTAAAATTGTGTCCCAGTTGTTGAATCACATGCTGATACAGGCCATTAGAGGTTCTATCCTTTGCTATGTCATTGGTGTGCTCATATATTCTGTCCTTTAATTTCCGTAAGGTTTTACCAATGTAAAATACATTGTACTGTTGGCACAAAGCACAGTACATTACATCCATAGAATCACAATTAAAATGCCTAAGAATGTTAAATTTCATATTGCAAATAAGAAAGTACTTGCAAGTGTGAATGTATGGACACTGGAAACAATGGTTGCATTTGAACATACCACTAGGTCTGTGATTCAACAACCGGGACACAATTTTAAGTTTGTGGTGTTAGATAATGTGGAATAAGACGAAAGTGCTTGACTGTTGTCTGTATTTGGAATAAAGTGGTCCTTGTTGCTGCATTGTGCCTGCCTTCTTTTGGTTCTTGGTTTTGTGGTTGGACTGTGTATACTCATTTATATATTCTTTTTGTTGCCATTCTTTTAATGTCTATATGAAGACATATCCTAATTACATGCAGGCTTTCATTTGTACTAAAATGTTATAAAAAAATAGAAAGTATGCTTAGCCTTCAGTCCTTAAGTAGAGCCAGTTGTAAGCAATGTGATATGACCAAGAGGAGTTTTGTAATAACAGGCAAACCCAATACAGTCAAAACGATTTATAATCATTTTTTGATTATAGATAATAAAACTCAAAATAGGGCAAAGAGGTCAAATGATGGCCGGTCTCCTGACGTATTATAAATGGAAAGTAATGTTCTGCCTAAAGTCATAGATCAAATACACTTTAATTGTAATTTTGTTGAAGACACTAGGAAAAATCCAACAAGCAGAATGAATTCATATAGCTCCGTTACTGAAAAAAGAAACAAAAGGACAAACTTACATTTAATGGAGCTCATATAAAAGAAAATGTTGAATGCTATATACAAACCAAAGGGCAGAAAGGTCACACAGATAAACTATTCAGTACAAACCAGAATATAAACCCAGCCAAGCTCCAGTTCTCATTATGTGATACCTTAAATCTCCTGTAATAAAGAACCATTGGATATATGCAAATTACCCCTTAAGGACATGAAGTGTTTCATCTACATGGCTTCTGAATGTCCATGACTTTTTTACTTTTTAAGTCTTTATGGTTACATTCAGGTGAATAAAGCCAAACCCCACTAACTGTGGACATGCATGTTTTGGCCTTTTTACTGACCTCATCAACACAACATAACTGGATAATTCAGCTATATTGCAGAAACAAAGGGTCTTTAAACCCAGGTGATGCTCATAGACATTAAAGTTCCTGCAAAATATTCCAACTGACATCCAAACTAAAGGGTGAAAGATCACAGAGAAAAAACATTCAGTAAAAACTGCAAGAAAAACAGCCAAGCTAGAGTTGCACATTCACACACCACTGATGCACACACACACACACACACACACACACACACACACACACACACACACACACACACACACACACACACACACACACGCACACACGCACACACACACACACACACACACACACACACACACACACACGCACACACACACACACACACACACACACACACACACACACACACACACACACGCACACACACACACACACACACACACACACACACACACACACACACACACACACACACACACACACACACACACACACACACACACACGCGCACACACACACACACACACACACACATGGCGTGCATGCACACACAATCACACATGCACAAACACAGATATGCAGAAACTCAAACACATAAACACGTGCACATCACACATATACATATCACCTTCTATTATATTATACAATCATCTTTCTTAAGTTTTAAAGCATTCCACATGATGTGTCTTTTGACTTGTTTTAATAATTTCATGGACAGTAATGAGCACTTCAATTTTTGGAAGGATATTTATTTATTGTTCTACCAGATAAGACTCAAGTCACCATAAATACCTTTGTTGGGATGGTGAGGGGGTTAGAATGGGAGATGGCTGTGATTAGCTCCCTAGACTACTTGACTCATCTGTGGTTGTCTGGTACTTATGTTTCTTCATTTTTTCTGCTCCTTTTTATTTTAACTGGATCATCTGTATTTCTTCTTGCTTATGAGTAACTGAAACTGAGTTTAATATGTCATCTAATTTATGCATATGAGATATGATGCTTTTGCCTTAGTTTCTGTTATACTGATTCTTTGAGGCTTTGACAGGGATGCCAGCTTCACTTAGATGATTTTGTGTGGAGTCTGAAGGTCTGATGCTGTATTTCCCATATCATGCTGTCTAACCTTTTGTTCTGTTAATCTAATGTGATGAGACTTTTTTATAATGACATGAGTAACATCGATACTTTGGTGAATCATAGCAAGTCGGCTTTATTTTTTATAATGATAAGCTAGATATTTGAACGAGACTATTCTGTCATCATTTCAATTTTGCTTTATTTTTTGAGAGGTTATGCTGGCTGATAATAAGCCTTTATCTTTTTCTAACATGTTTCTTGTTCCTTTCTGAAATGGAGAAGTGCATACTTGAAGATTTGAAGATGTTCTTCCATCCAGTTTTGGCTTCTGTATTTGATTTGACAACCTGAATACCTGGAATATCCTTGCTGTGGAAGTTTTCTTTTTACTCTCTTTCCTCCATGACGTGATTGTCATAAACTAGTGGTACATTTTTTGTGAGCTGTCTACTAACTAAAATATTGCACTTACCAGTAGTTTGGTGATCCCATGATGTGGAACCATTCTTCTTGGAGACGAGTGATTTATATTTGTACTTTGTCATTGTTTTGCATTATTTGACCATTCATTTTTTCATTGTTTATCATTGTATATAATGAATTTGCCCAGGGTTAAAGATATTCTATTATCTGTGTTTGACTTTACCTATATTTTCAGCGTGCATGCATTAAAATTTTAGCTGGTTCTATACTTTGTGATATCTGTTTAAACTATTATCTGAATTAGAGCAAAAAACGCAATCTGTGATGCTGTTCTTAAGATCATATACATTAAACATTCAGCATTTTAGTTTATAATTTAATATATTATTTATTTATATTACAGTCAGTCGTTTATAGTTTGAAAGATGCAGCTGTAACAGCAGCTGCAAAACATGCATTATTATATTAAGACACTTCTGTCACAGTCTGTTGTATTTCTATGGGACTTAATGACAACTTTTTCATTTATGATTTGTGTTTGTCTGTGTCTAGGATTCATAAACAGTTTTCACATCATAGGTGGCAATTTTAAAATCATTCATAGGTTCATAGGCAAATAATAACAGGCACATACAAAATGGTGGCAATGTAAAACTGAGCTGTTCTGCTGGCTGTATAATATACAAATGGTGGTGTAATGACATGGTAATATGCAATGGTATTAAAACGAGGTCACTCCAGAACACAAATGAGTAAAAAAATATGGTGGAGTGATCCAGAAATGTATATATGACTTGCTAAGAGATGCTAACTCCAGGGTTGTTGACCACAGTTTGAACGTAGAGTTATAGGAGACAGAACACAAAAATGTATACAGAGTAGTCACCAGAGTAGTTCCTACACTTATAAACCTGCATACACAACAGTATGCACTTACTGCCAATAGTCACAGTGTTGTATGTTGTCACCCTTGGGGGTGACATCCCATTCATCCACACATAGCATAGGTTTGTAGGTTCATAGGTTCATAGGACAATACTAGGCTATTGACATGGAGGCCCTTCTAAGTCTAGCCAAAAATTTCACCCATGTTCCCATAAAGTCACCACCTGTTTTCCCTGTCCAGCAGAGACACAGGTGGGATCCCAGGGGTATATTTTCTGTTTCCCATCCAGTTGTCCAGGTTCCTCTTAAAGAAGGCTAGTGAGGTACTCTGCTTAACATGGAGAGGAAGTCTATTCCACAGATGGTGGAGTCGTTGGGACACAAATCTATCCTCCCAACAAGTTCTATTAATGTCACAGACCAGGTTGAGACCTTGTGTGTGGGTTGTATGAGTGGAGTATGACTTATGGATCTGAAGCAACTCCATCAAGGCTGAGTCTGAGTCAGCCTTGGATGCCAGACACAGGTCACCTCTGAGCAGTCTGGACAAGACTGAGTAGAGGGACAGGGCTTTTAGCCTATCTGTATAGGATAAGTGTTTGAGACCCTGGATTTTCCTGGTCAGGAACCTCTGTGGTCCCTCCAACTGCTGCATGTGCTTGGCAAGGTACATGCTGAAGGGGACATTGTAGTTGATAATGAGTCTGATAAGGGAGGAGTACAGGGATGTTATTACCTCCTTGTTCCTGGATGAAGTACCCTTACGTATGAGGTGGGCCATGTAGAAAGCCTTCTGTACAACAGAGGCAACATGGTGGTCAAAATTCAGGTTGCTATCAACCTGGGTGCTCAAGTCCCTCACAACTGATTGCATGCTTAGTACATTGTTATTAATGTGATAATTAGTGGGGATACCATTTTCCCCAAACTGGATAATGATGCATTTCTTGGCATTCCACTTGAAGCCATGCTTCTGACACCAGTCATTAGCTTGGTTAAGGCCCACTTGGAGGATGTTCACATCACTAGGGGAATTTATGACAGCCCAACTTGCAGTCATCTGCAAAATTGGTCGGCCACAGACCATTGGTTTTGGCTTGTACCTCAGAAAAGTATATCCCAAACAGTAGAGGCCCCAAGACTGATCCTTGGGGTACGCCACTTGTTACAGGTCTACTACAAAAGGTGGCTTCCCCTATTTTGACTGAGTGAGTTCTATCAGTGAGCTAGTTAAGTACCGATCTGGTAACATATGGGTTGATGCCTAGCTGGGAGAGTTTATCTATTATGCCCGAGTGGAGAATAGTGTTGAAGGCTTTGGCTAGGTCAAGGTAGGTTGTGTGCACTGTCTTACCCTCATCCATGGCTTTGGTGACTGGTTCGAAGAAGGTGACCAAGTTTAACAGGCATGATCTCCCTTTGACAAAACCAAACTGTGTGGAATCAAGTGCTTGGAGGTTGACAATGTCCTTGTTTATAAGGTCCATGATAATGCATTCCATAGCCTTGCAGAGCAGTCTAGTTAGGCTGATGGGTGTAAAATTGCCTGGGTCAGTGGACGCTCCTCCTTTGTGCAGAGGGATGAGAGTGGTTCTCCTCCATTTTGCTGGGATGAAGCCAGTGCACAGGCTTTGGTTGAACAGGCTGCCTAGTGGCATTGAGAGCTCTTGCCTGAGTTCATGTAGGACACAGCCAGGGATATTGTTGGATCCCATGGAGGCTGTATTTTTTGCCTTTAAGAGGGCATTAATAACCTGCTCCCTGGTAATCAAGGGGGGCAGGTGCTGGGGAATGTCCTAGTTTACTGATGGGGGGACAGGGGGTGAAGTTTTCACTGAACTTGTCTGCCAGCAGGTTGGCTATATCCATGGTGTTTGTGTATGTGGTATTCTTGACCACCACTTGGGAGTTACCTTTGAGACTGCAGACATATGCAAAGAAGGCCTTGTGATTGTCCTTAGTGGACATGGCCAATTTGGACTTTAAGTTAGCCTTAGAGAATTTCACCAGTGACATTATTTGCTTGTTCAGACAAAGGAGAGATTGCTTCCAACTTGGCACCAGCTCCTTCTTAGTCCTTGAGAGCAATTTTTTTTTCCTTTTATTACAGAGTATGTTTATTGCTGCTGTCCACCACACAGGTTTACTCTTCCTTGTGGAAGATGATTTGGTCCTGTCAGGTATTGCTGAGTCCATGCAGCTATATAGGTGCTCATATAGTTTTTTGGTGTACACTTGGACATTAGTGCTTGATTCAGCTGAAGGGATGGCGGCTGTGAAGCTGCTTATACCTGCTCTTAGGAGGTTGTAGTCAGCTTTAGAAAAGTTTTTTTGTTTGACCCTGGCAAGGGGGGGGGGGGGGCAGGGGAAATGGTGACTTTGAAAGTGATTGCTTTATGGTCACATCTTACCAAGGAGGATGACACTGTAGGGCTGCTACAGTGGCTACTCATGTTGGTTAGTACTAGGTCCAGGATATTTTCACCTCTTGTGGGGGTGTCAACCAGTTGATCCAATGCATTGGCATTGACAAAGATGCGGAATCTCTGGGTATTCCTGTTTGAGCTAAAATAGGTCTTCCACTCTATGGCTGGGTAGTTAAAGTTACCGAGGATCAGGGTAGGGAGTTGAATCTTGATGGGTTCAAGTAAGTCCAGATAGATGGAGTGGGCCTCCTGAGTCATAGTTGGGGGTCTATAGCTAGCTATAATTTGAATAGGTGCTTTGTCAATAGTTAACTGCACCTGGAGTGTCTCATGTGCGTCATACTGTATGATCAACCTAGAGGTGTGTATGTCTTTGATAAATATTGAAACTCCACCTCCTTTGACTTTGTAGCTGTCTGCCTGGGGTCTGAAATTATAGTAGAACAAGTAACCTGGTAAGGCTGGGATGCTGTCTACAGCTTTGAACCAGGTTTCAGTGACTGCACAAATGTCAGCATCTTCCAGGGTGAGGAATGCTTGCAATGAGTGCAGTTTCATGTTAAGACTCCTAGCATTCAGCAGCATGACCTTTAAATTTCATTTAGAAGAATTTTTCACATTGGTAATTTTGTCCTCATGATTGTGCCTAAAAAAGACATTATGGGGGAGGCAAGAGCCTTTTTGCCAGAAGCTTGAAGCCCAGGGGAGACAGATGAAGGCCATCACTGGCAAACCATCGTGGTCTGTCAATCATTTTCTCCCAAGCTGTCAGATATTGGATCTCCTTGGAATGACACCAGAAACTAAGCCAGTTGTTAAAGTCATTCATTTTCTGTTTGTACTGAGGCATCATTCTGCGGGATGCTAGGATGCTGCTTAAGGCTAGGGACATACCTGTCTGGGACACAAATTCAGTGAGCTCAATCATGTCTGTCTTCATATAGTCCAGAGAGGTATGTCTCAATTCATTCACACCAACATGGACTATGACAGAGTCATAACAGTACCTGTTGTTGAGAGACTTGAGTGCATGAGTGATATGGTGGATTCTAGCACCTGACAAGCAACTTACAGTGACTTTTCTCTTGTCTGGTCTGGTGAGGGGCACATCTGTGTTTCTCACGATAGAGTCTCCTATGACTAGTATGCTGGGTTTGTGGCTGGGTCATAGAGGATGCGAGACACAGGCATGTGAACTATGTGTAGTGCTTGGTGCGGTGGGTTGTGATGTGCGTGTGTGCTTTTGCCTCAGAGGTCTCTTTTGCTTAAGAATTTGTTGAGAGCCTCCACCTATGTTGGAATATACTGCACAGGTATAGGTGGTCTTAGAGGTGTGGTTTTTGTGGTGGTTCTGCAGACAACCTTCTCAGCGCCAGATGTGCTGTCTTGTGATTGTGTGAGCAAGGATTCTAGGTTCTTAGTGCAATTGCATCTCTCACATATTGTGTTCATAGGTGGTAGAAGAAGAGGGTTGTCCATGTACATGAGGCAGTTGCTACACTGTCTCAGGATGCCCATATCAACAAGACTAGCAGAAGAAACCACAGGAAATTGTCCATCCATGGTTGTCAGAATTTGTGGAAGAGAGGTAAAAGATGGTAGAGTGGGTACTATCAGAATAGAGTATCTATAGGTGTGAGTAGGGCTGGATAAAATCACAGTAGTTGCAAGGGATGGCATCAGTTACACAGGAGTGCTGGTAAAGGAAAAAATGCAACTGAGATACCTGGCAATGGGTTAAAACAGCACAGCAGCAGTGCACAACGAGCAAACATGCACAACACCCTGCAAACACAGAGTATAAGTACCAGAAAAGATGGAAAAATCTAGAAGCCCAAATTACTACCCATTCCTGCTAGCCCCTGCTATTTCAACCAATCACTCATGCTCAGGCAACCCTGTTACTCTCACTAACAGTGAAGACAAGACACTTCCAGCAGAAGATGATTGCCAGCAATATAGGAAACTCAACAAACAAAACAACCATACCTGGATAACAGCAGGCCTTTAAACAGACTATGCTACCTGACTAGAACACAGAAAGCTCACAAAAAATGCACAGAAAAGCACAGATAGAGCACTCACAAACAGAAAATACAATTCTCAGTATGATAAAGCAATTTACAGTTAAGTAATTCACTAAAAATGCAATCACAGTAATGAAGCACTATCTAGCAATGAAAATACAGTTAACACAGTATACAACAGTCCAAAAATGCAGTGAAACAGTAAAAAAAAGCTTCATAACAGTGCAAAATGTAGTAGATCAGCTGTATAGCACAACTATAAATGTTAAGAAGTGCAATTCAATGAAATAAATGTAAGAAAAAAATGTATTGCAGCCTCAGGGAATTTCTGCTTATCATGCTCTCCACAGTATTGAAACTGTAGACCTCAGTTGTGATATGTCAGTCTCATATACATAACATACCTATCCATATAGACATCAAGGTACATGTGGCTTTGACAATACTAGCTGCAGGGACCTTTCTGTGACCAACAGGGGATATGATATGTGCATACTAGGTACATATCTCAAAGGTTTTTCACCAGCTCCTCACTGCCACACCACAGTATGGGGGTGGCATATGTGGTTTCCCAATGGTTTCCCAATACCAAAGTGGATACAACCAACACCTTGATGGGTTTTATAATATAGCCCATTTTCTTGAAGTACTGACAGACTTTGACTGTACTCACATTGCAGTAAAGCCCCACCTAGGGATCAGGAAAGAAGATACATCAACTTTAAGGTGTTGCAGTCTGTCACCTGATAGGTAGTCTGTAATGTGCAGGGTATAATGGACAACCCATCTTCAGGCAAACCAGGCAGTGCCATGACTTCCACATATGGCACATGTGCAGCCTATAATTATCAGTTTGTGCTAGGCTATTTTACCCAGGGATATCCTACTGGCTATGCGGAATATACCCTGCAGTCATGGTTAATGACACCTATCAAATATTCTCAGAACGTTGCAGAAAATAGCTATACCAATGCCCTGTCACAGACCTGTGTCATTGTCAAACATACTTTACCTGCTGAAGCCCCACTTTCTAACATGCAGTATGACAATGCCATGTGCAGTAAGATATTTTCATTTTCTGCAATGTTGCACAACATCATTGTATACAAACACTTACAGCAGGGCAGACATATTCAGGAGGAGGAAATCTCAGACTCAGAATTGGAGAAAGTGCCACATGACAAGCCTTTGGAGGCTGCAGGGGAAGTCTTTGCCAGACAGAAGAGGGTGCTGTATGCCATGATACTGACTGAGTCAGCATATAAATTAGTACACAGTAAAATGATGCATGCAGATCTACACCTAGCCTATGCTATAGCATGCTTGGTATGGTCACACAGTCCATTACATATAGACTTCTGAAAAAAAATGGACTACTGAAGAAACAGACTACTGACAACAGGAAATAGTTATCATCAGATGCACATGTGGGAAAGGCTACAGTGTCAAGTGCCTTCAGTGGGTAAGTGTGTTTGTGTGTGTCATTGAGGTATTTGGATAGTATTCTTTAATTCTCTGATATGTGTGTGTGTGTGTGTGTGTGTGTGTGTGTGTGTGTGTGTGTGTGTGTGTGTGTGTGTGTGTGTGTGTGTGTGTGTGTGAGAGAGAGAGACAATGTGTATGTGGATTGGGAGACTAAGGTTGACTGGTGAGGGAGGGGGTGCTGTGCTCATTGCTAGGTGAGTGCATGATGGTGGGCAGTTCAGAAGTTGGATTGAGTCTGCTGGGTCACAGGCTCAACAGATGGTTCAGTACTGTGCTGACATCTGATGGAGAAGGCCAGGTCACCCACAGGAGACATGTGAAAATCTTGCATGTCCCCATCTGTAGGAGCCCATCCTCCTGGGAGGGTCACAGGCATGATCCTCACAATGGTGAGAGGCTAGAGTGCTCCGCATTTGTAAATGGTGGCCCGTGCCATGCATGGACTTGACGCAACCACCCATCCACATGGGCATCCATATCACAATGCACCTTTGTTAACACTGGATGGTGGAGTAGAGGTGGTGGCACTATGCGTCCATGACCTTGGCTGTTTCCTTCTGCACAAGTCATCCCCACAAGAGGCAGATGTGTCCCAGCCACAGGAAGTGCATTGACCTTGAAGAGTAGCCACACAGCGAGAGCTGCTGTATGAACACTATTACTTACTCCACATGTCCATTATAGTGCACATATGAACCATACACTCCCTTATGTCATCATGTAGACCACTTTCTACCCAATCCAGATTAGCTATGCCTACACTGATGCTGACCTGTCCATGTTTTATGGTCCTGCTGGATTGCAGCCATGGATTTACCTGAATTAGTTGATAGACAATACCAGTAACACGCTTGGTAACTAGTATAATATTCAACCATGTCCTTGTCTTGATCTATAGACATGGGGTAGTCAATGTGATATGTGTGGTAGATGAAGACATTCTTCCTCAGGCAGATCTGTTTGCATCTTCTTGTCACTCTGTATCTTCCTGCATTTGTGTGATGGGTTGCATAGGCACAGAAAATATGTTCATTAATGTGGACATCACATTGAACATTGACATTGTGACCACTGACCATAACATAATTGGCTGTCATTATCATGATTAGAACCAGACAGTAGACATCAGGCAGCTATATATCAACAAAGAACCCTCATAACACAGGATCTGTGAAAATACTAAAGAAATTCATCCAAACTACTTAACACCCTAATTTTTAACAGTTAAAGCATAGTGAATAAAATGCTACTACTTAATATAGTGTTAAAGGAAAATAATATCCAGCATACCTTATGACGGTTGTTGCTACACCTGAAGCCCAAGTGTTATGGCAAAGAGAAATTGTTATGGTTATAGTTTCTTCAACAACACACATTTACCTGCTATGGCAGCTACCTGTCCATATTAAGAGATACCCATCTGGGACATCACCAACAGATATTTGTGGTGGTCTGCTTAGCTCTACTGCAATATCTAGGACTCCAGTGTGGATTGTGGAACTATCTAGGCCCACATGCAGAGATGCTCAGAACTCCTCCAGCTCTTTTAGTTGTAGTGCAGTTGGCAGACTGCCTGCTATTGTTGTATGCTATTGTCCCATTTGGTGCGTACCTTTTTGCTTCCTCTTATGTCAGTGGCCCAGTAACTCTCTTTTATTCATACATTCTGCTTTGGCCACTGACAGCATTTATGCAATTAATAATGTCCCATCAGTTATGGTCATGGAAGGGCCAATCAGATTTCTCATGGCTTATCACAGTCAACACTGAAGACAGATACCTGTTGCAAGATTTCATTCTCTGCACAGGAGAACTTTTTTTAAATTTTTTATCACATTGTAGTACTGTATTTGTGATCTGTTGTGATTCTGCCTTACATATGCATACTCATGTATGTAAATAGGCTGCAGGTGTAGCAAGAACTGTGGCTTTGATACATGTATGCCTGTATGTTTGGCAATTCACACATATATGCGTGGTAATTCACACATATATGTGTGGTATACATGGGAAGGTATAATAACCAGCTACACCACCTATGAGAGGAATCCTCATGGAGACAAGATATAATGCCCTCTGTGATGCCCCTGCACTGGCCCAGTAATCAAAGAGCCTCAATCCTCACCACTGGCAACAGCTAGAGGATGTACACAATGAGAGGAAAACAAATACATACACACAGTAAAGTGCAATTTCCCTTAAGAGCATACAGAGATCACAGTCAGTCTGGGGCTGGTTTCTCCCTCTTTCTCCAGATCCCCACTAAGACTCCTCACTGGCACAGCTGCAGGGTAAGATCTAAGCTGAGTGCCCAAGCCAAGACCTCCAGCACCCTCTCTGTCCAACCAGTGCTTTGTGTCCCTGCCCAAGTAGCTGACACACACACACACACACACACACACACACACACACACACACACACACACACACACACGCACACTTTGAGGATTTATTTATATACAGATACACATATACACCCGGGGAAGGCTGGCACAGGTTTACTAATTATGCTCTCTTCTGCCCAGACTATAAAGTAGTTTTCACGGCCACCAACCTCTACTTATCAGCTACTATAAGGCCCTTACAAATGGTGTCCAGTCCTACTGTATAATGTTACTATTATCCAAATGGTAATCTAACCAAGGATAAGGTTATTTAGGAGTGGCCTATACAGTGTCACCAAATACATATGCAAATACTCTAAGCTTAAATATGTCTCACAGATATCAGACACAGAGATAGGTTTAACTATATTTAATAATAAATAATAAAAGAACAAGACAATACTCAGTCAATCAATACAGTAACTCCAGAGTTCAAAATTACAGGACATATTTAAAACAGCACTGCAGGACAGTTTCAAATAAATAGAGAAAACATCTAAACTAATGTTTACTATATTCATGTCTATATCTAAGAGAGATAATATGCCCTAAATAATACTTACAGAGCAAGGCAAGTGCAGATGATAATGTAGATGAGTGGATGTTCTTGCTAGGTCCAAGACAAAATATAAAATGGTCAGTCTGTCTCTGAGAGAGTTCTTAAATCAATATCAAATATTACTGCTGGGTTAGCTTGGATGACATCACTTTTTGTAACCTGACTTCCGTTCCCAGGCTAAAACAGAAACTAACATAATTTAACATCTCTTTGTTAAAAATACATATCTCTCAGAACTGTGCAACTGCTAGGAAGTCATAAAACAATAAACCACTTTTTACATTTTAAACCTAGTAATTCCTTCTCTCCAAGACAATACAAAAACATCTAGCTCTAGACATTGTGTATGTTACACTGAAATTGAGAGAGAACGTTTATAGCACAATCATAAAGCAATCTAACTTCAATGTATTTTCTGTTCTAAGTCAGCAGGGCATGCTGAGGTTACATTTTAGCGCACTATATAACATACAGTTCTGTATAAATTATATCAATATTCACAAATGACATAAAATTATTTACAAAATTCCTCATAGCTGGGCTGGCAGCATGACAACCTCTTTCTGTATTGCTCATCTGAGTGTCATAATTGTTATGTATACTACCAAGGGAGGATACTCTAAAACCTTTCAACTATCACACCAAACTGGGGTATGCATGGATGTATTATTTGAATTTATACAGTAAGGTACAAGCACATAAGTGTACCCTAGTATGGGCAGATGTACCACAGATTATAGATACCAATAACATATTGACTTCTGTTGTAGGAAGAGCATGATGTAGGTACACAAAAATAACTACTTGGGTCATACATGTCTACTGCTTAAAGCTGCACAATGTATACATTTCCTCTTGCATGGCAATCCATTCTCCCACCATTTTCTCATGTGCAAACACAAAACGCACATTACTAACCAGTCATATTGACTTGTAAAAGCTGCTGCCAAACTGCCATGTACCATGCCCATGCTGTGTCAAAGGCTAACATCTGCATCACACACACACACACACACACACACACACACACACACACACACACACACACACTGAGAAACAAATTCAGTACTGTAGCTACTTGTTCAGAAATGTAAAAGCTGAACTTGCTGTCAGACAGTTGTCATACATTAAACACTGAATAGTTCATGGCAGGCATACACTTATGCATGGACTATATTAACCCATATAACAGTTATACATGCACTGCATGTGAGTGTTGTACCCAATACAGTCCTTCCATTTACCCTGTAATAAAATTAGTTCAAATAGGCAAGATGGCACATTTCCTCATAGTGGCAGTATGTCTGCACTTTTAAGCAGTAATATAAACAATCTGTACAACTTCACACTGTCAAGGAGATCCTCAAGCATAAACAGAATACATAAGTAGCAAGCCATATCAACAGTGTTTTAATGCACTTACATTTGCAAAACAAAACAAATGCTGCAAATAAAAGTCCTGATTTGCAAATGTTGCACCCACTCACTGTTGCTCCACTGTAATCTTTCCAGCACACTAAGGCTCATGGAGCTTATATCATACAATTTCAAAGCTTCCAGTGTAACAGTCATGCTAATGAGGCATAAGCTAATGAATGTGCCTGAATTGCCAGTGCCACAATAAAAGGCGTAGTCATCTATATGCACTTGCATGACCTCCTGCTAAATGCAATGAGCATGTGTTGGAGCAGCAATGACACATGTGAGGATGTGGAGAAATGCATTTTTTTCTTGTAGCCTACAATGACAAAAAAGAGTGAAATGGTTATCACAGTAAAGCAACATGAAGCTAGTGCATGCTTTCCATCCCTGTGTTCATACACTAACACTATAATGCCACACTGCCCTTTTGTGGGCTAAGCAATCGTGGCACTGCAACTTTTTGTGCTAACTAGTTGTCCAATGTTGAGCATTACATGCCAAAAATAGTCAACATGCATGACAGTAAGGAAAACTGTGATTTCTAAGGGCAATTATGTTGCAAGTCTCCCAGCTGATACAACAAGGAAAACAAAATATTCTTATACTTCCTGGATAGTGACTATGTCTTTGTCTTTCTGTATAGACATGGGGGGAGTCAATGGGGAGTGTGCCTTATGTGATGACATTCCTTCTCAGGCAGATCTGTCTTCATCTTCTTGTCACTCTGTTTCTCTCTGGGTTTGTGTGCTGGGTTGCATAAGTACAGAAACTATGTTCATTAATGTGTACATCATATTGCTCATGTTGAATATTGACATTCTGACCAATGACCATGAAGTATTTGGCTGATATTATCATGATTACAACCAGACAGTTCCCTGACATCAGGCAGTTGTAGATCAACAGATAACTCTCATAACACT
>NC_056732.1:1216554429-1216571929 GCF_019279795.1 Protopterus annectens
AACTGAGCACTTATTTTCATAGCTAGGTGAGTGGATTTCAGGTCACCACTTTTGAAGGGCTGGCAGACATTTTGATAAGAGAACAAGCCCTTAACACTTTGCCTGACACAAGGATCTGGTTAGCTGATAAACAGTGTGCTACTTCAGAGGAGTTGGAGAAGAAGGGAGACCTATACCTAGCAAGTAGGGCAGCTGTGCACAGGAAAGGGATCCCCAGTACTGCTCATGGGACTAAAGGAACCCATGGTGGGCAGCACAGACTGCCCCAACAGAATCTGCCAGTAGCAGTGAAAGTCACTACTCCAGGTACATGTCCAGGAGCTAGGGTTAAATGTTTTGAATGCAATCAGTGGGGCCATGTGGCATACAGGTGTCCAAGGACACAAGGTGGGGAACCAAAGGTGAAAGAACCAGTAAGTGGGAAAGACAAAATGCAAATAGTGGGTTGTCTTGAGACAACAGGGGTATGGAACTACCATCCTGCAGATGTCCTGAGAGGGAAGGATTTGGATGAGGCAGTACCATGTACTTATGCAGTTACATGCAGTGAGGCTAGGAGACAAGCATGTGAGCCTGGTAGCCTGGGGGAGACCCAGACGGACTGCACACTTGCAGCCAGGACTGCTGTGGTGGTTACTTCAGGGAGTGAGCTACACTGTAGCAGTGAGACTGAATGTGAGCCACAGCTGCTTGTGGGTATTGATGTTCCCTTGGACAGGGTAACTGCAAAGGTAGAGGTGAGTAGTAGTACCCAGGCTGACAGTGAGGCACCACTGTCAGAGGATGCCGGACTTCCTGTGAAAGGGGAGCTGGGAACGGTTACAAGAAGAGACTTGAGACAGGCTCAGCCCTCAGATTCTACATTGCAAGGCCTGAGGCAGGTAGGTAGGGAGGCACCTGATTCTCAAGGGAAGGGGGAATCTGTATACTGGAACAAAGGGTTACTGTACAGAGAGTGGACCCCTGAGGGAGGGTTAGAAGGTGAGAGACTACAGCAGTTGGTAGTGCCTAGAGCTTACCATCTGGCGCTTCTAGCCATAGCCCATGATATTCCCTTTGCAGGTCATATGGGCATAAAACGTACAAAGAGGCATATCATGTAAAACTTTTATTGGCCTGGAATTTCAAGAGATGTAACAGGGTACTGCATGTCCTGTGAGCAGTGCCAAAAGGTAGGCAAGGCAGGAGACAAGGTGAGAGCTCCTTTGATGCCTTTGCCTGTGATTGAGGAGCCTTTTCATAGGGTAGCTATGGATATTGTGGGTCCTCTGAGTAACCAAGTTCCATAGGGTAAACATATATCCTAGTGATTGTAGATTATGCTACACGATACCCTGAGGCAGTGGCTTTGTCCTCCATTGAGGCAGAGAAGGTGAAAAATGTGTTGCTAGAGATTTTCAGCAGGGTAGGTTTCCCAAAGGAAATACTGTCTGACAGTATTTTATATCAGACCTGCTGGCTTGTCTGTGGAGGTCCTGTGGGGTGAAGCACATGAATACCACCCTCTACCATCCCCAGACTAATGGTCTTGTTGAGAGGTTAAACTCTACAATCAAGTCCATGCTACTGGCATTTGCAGATCAGTTTAAGAGGGATTGGGACAAATATTTGCCCCATCTGTTGTTTGCTTACAGAGAGGTTCCCCAGGAATCCACAGGTGTTTCACCCTTTGAGTTGCTGTATGGGCATAGGGTGAGGGGACCTCTAGAATTAATTTGAGATGAGTGGGAAGGTGAGTGTGAGTCTCACAAGGAGTCTGTTGTGGCATATGTCCTGAATCTCAGGACAAGGCTCAGGGAACCCATGGGTCTGGCCTAGGAGAACCTGGCAGAAGCCCAGCAACAGAAAAAGGTGTGGTATGACAGGAATGCTCGAGCTAGAGAGTATGCTGTAGGGCAGCAGGTGATGGTTCCCATTCCTGTCAGACACAACAAGTTGCAAGCAGATTGAGAGGGACCCTACAAGGTGGTAAGAAAGGTATGTGATGTTAACTATATGGTGGAAGTGCTAGGCAGACGTCAGGGGCAGAAATTATACAATGATAACATGATGAAACCTTACCATGATAGGGAGGCCCTTGTGCTGAGCATTTGCAGTGGATTGCAGGAGGAGTCTGAGGGAGAGCTGAGGACTAATCTCCTCAGTGAGGCTCAGGCTGACACCTCGGTGGAAGGGGTAGCAATGTCCTAGCAGCTATCTCCTACCCAGGTTCATAAAATCAGAGCAGCATTGCAGGAGTTTGGGAGCATGTTCACCGGGAAACCAAGGAGCACCCACCTGGTGCAGCACCAGGTGGATACAGGAACCCAAAAGCCTACCAGGCAGGCCCCTTATAGGGTGCCTGAGAGAGTCAAACAGACTCTGAGGGAAGAGGTAAAGGAGATGTTGGAACTAGGGGTGATTCAAGAGTCCAACAGTCCCTGGGCCTCACCAGTGGTGTTGGTGCCAAAGAAGGATGGCAGCACCAGGTTCTGTGTGGATTACAGGAAATTAAATAGTCACACAGAGGCAGATGCTTACCCCATGCCTAGGACAGATGAGGCCCTAGAGCAGCTGGGTGGGGCTAAGTATCTAAGCTTACCAAGGATTACTGGCAGGTGCCCTTGACTCTCAGTGCTAGAGAGAAGTCAGCCTTTGTGACTCCTTTTGGCTTGTATGAGTTCAGAAAGATACCCTTTGGGATGAAGAATGCCCCAGCGACTTTCCAGAGGCTGGTAGATTATATCTTAGTAGGAGCAGGAGGGTTTTCCCTTGCTTACATGTATGACATTGCTATCTACAGCCATTCCTGGCAAGAGCACCTTCAGCATGTCAGGGAGGTGCTGGGCAGACTACAGAGGGCAGGGTTGACCATTAAGCTGAGCAAATGTCAGATGGGTATGGCAGAGGTCTCCTACCTAGGACATAGAATGGGGAGTGGTAAGATAAGGCCAGAACCTGCCAAAGTGGAAGCTATTCAGGCATGGCCTGCACCTGTTACCAAAAAGCAGGTGAGGGCATTCTTAGGGACAGCAGGGTACTACAGAAAGTTTGTTCCCATTTATAGTACCATAGTTGCTCCCCTCACAGACCTGACAAGGAAGAACAGGCCAGATAAGGTTATGTGGACCCCAGCATGTGATCAGGCATTTCAGAAGCTTAAGGAAGCTTTAGGAGGACCCCCTGTGTTAGCCAGTCCAGACTACTGCAAAGAATTTGTTGTGCAGGTGGATGCTTCAAACTATGGGGTGGGGGCTCTACTTAGCCAGATTTCTTCAGAGGGAGAAGAGCACCCAGTGGTTTATCTCAGTCATAGGCTCCAACCTAAGGAGGAATGCTATGCAGTGGTAGAAAAGGAATGTCTAGCCATAGTGTGGGCACTACAAAAACTTCGGCCTTATCTGTACGGAAGAAAATTCACTGTGATGACAGATCACAACCCTCTAACATGGTTAAACAGAGCCAGTCAACAAAATGCAAAGTTGCTAAGGTGGAGTCTGGGGCTGCAAGCATATGATATGTCAGTGCAGCACTGCAGTGGGAGTAGCAATGACAATGCAGATGGGCACTCAAGACAGGGAATGGGGTGAGGTACACCCAGATAGACCTGACACTCTAAAGCGATTTTTCTCAAGGGGCACTTGAAAAACTTGCTTGAGTTCCCCGGGGGGGGGGGGGATGTGACAATTGGGGAGATATAGGTGAAGGCTGCCAGCCTAGTCCAATATAATTTGACATATAATTCTATCAACTGTATTAATAAATGTGAAATACAGGCTTGTGTTTTTAAATGTTAGAAAACACTGTGAAATGTGGAAGTGCAAAATATGTGACAACATTGCACTCTACTGGCCCAGTGAAGCATGCTGTATCCTTTCATGTTAGAATTTGGCCCGAGGGTGGCTGGATGAAGATGTCATGCCCATTGTTTTACGGCTAAAGTTTATGACTAGAATTTAGATGTGGAAGGTGCTTTTAGTGCTTTAGTTTCTATTAGCTTATACATGTGAAATGTTTTGCATCATTGTAAGTTTCTGAGGAGGTGTTAGATTGCTAAATAATGCAGTTTGTGGCCTGAGAACTCAGACCAGGTGTTAAGATGATGCAATATGAATACTGGGAAAACCTAAGTGTCAAAAATGATGTAATTTTGGGAGGGCCTTAGAGACATGTTTGTTAGTAATGTTTAAATACTATTTCTCACAAGAGACCTGAAGCATTTTGATCTCGGATATCTAACTTACCAGCACTGCCTATGCTCTTTATGTATGTAAGTAGGATTGTAGCACTGTGTTTTCTCTAAGATTAGCTAAAGATTAGAAAGTTAGATCCCACTAAGGAAAGTTCCCAGTAAGTTCCCAGTAAGGAAACCTCCTTAAAAAACATTTCCAAAGCCAACTTCAAGCTACTGAAGTCATAACTGATAAACTTCACAACACCCACGCAGACGGGATCTGGAAGTTCGACTGCAGAATCCTACACTAAAGCACTGTATGAGCACATCCACTCATGCATGAATCGTGCCATCCCAAATAGAACCAAGATGCTCCTCTCCAAAAAAAAGGAAGCCAATCTGGTGGTCCCCTGCTATAAACAAACTATACAACAGAAGGAAGAAACTGTTGCAAAAAAGAGGAAAATCCTAGGATGCAAAAAAACTCCCTCACCAGCCTCAGTAAGAAGCTGAGATCCCTCATAAAATCCTCAAAAGCTAGTTACGAAAATAAAATTGTCAAAGATTCCAAAGACAACCACAAGGCATTCTATAGTTATGTCAGGAATCTAAATGGCAATGCTCAGATCTGCTCTGAGTTACAACAGAATTGCATTAAATATACTGATCCCAAGGATATTGCCAATATCCTGGCAGATCGATTTAGTGCCAACTTCACCCCACTCTCACCCCCTAAAGGGCCCATCTCAATACCAAAAGATTGCCAAATTCCGATAATCACGGCCACACAGGTAGAAACTGCACTCTCCAAAGCTAAGAATACAGCATCCATGGGACCAGATGACATCCTAGGCTGTGTACTACATGAACAACAAAATGAACTGGCACCTCACCTAAGTGTCATGTTTAATCATAGCCTCACCTCAGGCTTCGTGCCCACTGAGTGGTGTACAGCTACAGTTATCCTGCTCAACAAGGGAGGATCCACCTTGGATCCCGGGAACTACTGTCCCATCAGTCTGACAAGCCTGATTGGGAAGGGCATGGAACGCATTATCATGGAACTTTTAAACAAAGACATTGGCAACCTTCAAGCACTAGACCCCACCCAGTTTGGGTTTGTGAAGGGCCAATCTTGTCTCCTGAATCTGATTGACTTCTTCGAATCAGTCTCCAGAGCTGAGGACAAGGGGAAGGCAGTCCACACAGCCTATCTGGACCTCGCCAAGGCCTTTGACACCATCCCCCACTCTGGAATCATAGATAAACTTACTAAGCTGGGCATAAATCCCTACGTCACTTGATGGGTTGCTATCTGGCTTACTGACAGAATCCAGACAGTAAAAGTAGCCGACTCCAAATCCAGCTCCAGACAAGTGACAAGTGGAGTACCTCAGGGTTCAGTCCTGGGACCACTCTTGTTTGGCATCTACTTCTCTGAAGTACAGGCCAACACTAAGGGACTCTGGCTAACAAAGTTTGCAGATGACTGCAAACTGGGAGCCATTATTGAATCCCCAAATGATGTTGATATTCTACAAAAGGGCCTTACAGAAACAGATGCCTGGTGCCAGAGCCATGGGCTCAAGCTTAATGCCAAGAAATTTATAGTTATCCCCTTTGGAATAAAACATGTACCCATGAATTACCACATAGGTGGCAGGACACTAAACATCGAAAGTGTGATGAGAGACTTAGGGACACAAGTGGGCAGTGGTCTCACTTTCGATAACCACATTGCCACAACAGTCAGGAAATCCTTCTATGTGGCACACCTCATCACTAAGGGCTTTTCATCCAGAAAAAAGGAGATCATTGTCCCACTGTACTCATCCCTCATTAGACCCATTATAGAGTATAATGCCCCATTTGGTATGTACCTCACAAGACATCTGTAACAGCTTGAAAGGCCACAGAAATACCTCACTAAAAGAATCACAGGCCTAAAGCAGATGCCATATACTGACCGTCTAAAAAAACTCCAGCTATACTCTGTGGCATATCGTCTACTCAGAGGCAATCTCTGCTTAACATACAAGGCCATGTCAAACCCTGAGCTGTTGGACATGCTCCACTTAAAGAAATCCCAATCCCTCAGAGCCACATGCTCCAGGGATCTAAACCTTATCATCACAATGAACAAAACATGCTGGAGGGATAGGTTCCTGACCCAGAGACTCCAAATACTCTGGAATAGACTGTCCATACATATCAAGCAGAGTGCCTCTTTTGTCCTCTTCAAAAGGAACCTTGATGACTGGATGGGAGATAGGAAATTCACCCCGGGGATCATGTCAATCGCCCTGCTAGACAGGGGCCTGGAGAAGTAAATATTGTGGGAAGAAATATCCAGGGAATTGTTATGGCTAGGCTTGCATAGGCCCTAGGGCCGATAGCCTAGTACCAACCTATGAACTTATGAACCTGTAAGCATTTTTCTGTATAATCAGATCTTTCCTACGATATTATTTTAAGTTTCTGTGTGATCTGTGAACTCTTAGATATCTCTGTGGTGTAGTAGTTTTGTCTTGTGTTTTAATTATTTATTATTAAATATTTTTAAAACATTCTACCTGTGGCTGCTTTGTGTAGAGATAAACTCTAGAGTACACTGCATATTTATATAAAGTTTATTGTAATAGGCCACTCTGATAAGCCTTAGACTGGATAGTCAGATTACCATTGGATATAAATATTGCACAGTAATAATTGGACACCCTTTTAATGGCCTTTTAGTAGCTGATATTATTAACTGGGTGGTGGCAGTAATTACTACTGTATAGTCTGGGTAAAGGGGCACAGCTGGAGAATCTGTGTCAGCCTTTCCCAGGAGTGTCTGTGAAGTTGTATAAATACTTATCTCAAAGTGTGTGTGTGTGTGTGTGTGTGTGTGTGTGTGTGTGTGTGTGTGTGTGTGTGTGTGTGTGTGTGTTGTGTCAGCTGCTTGGGCAGAGACACGAAGCACTGGTTGGACAGAAAGGTTACTGGAGGTTCTAGCTTGCCTAGTTAGGCTGAGACCTGAACCCTATAGCTGTGCCAGTGGGAATCTTATTGGGGACCTGGTGAACAAGGGAGCAGCCAGCCCCAGACTGACTGTGATCTCTGTGTGCACGTAAGGGAAATTGTACTTTACTGTGTGTATTAGTTATCCTTTCCACCTCTAGGAGATGACCTCCCTGGTGTTAGTGGTGAGGATTGAGGCTCCTTGATTGCTGGGCCAGGGCACTTCCATCACACATGGCAAAAGGCTTACTCATCTACATGCATTTGCATGAGCACCTACTAAGTGCTATGAGTATGTGTAGGAGCAGCAATGACACCTATGGGGACGTGTTGAAATGATTTTTTTCTTGTAGCCTACAGAGGTACAAAAGAGAGAAATGGTTATCGCAGTAAAGCAACTTGAAGCTAGTGCATGCTTTCCATTCTTGTGTTCATTCACTAACACTGTAATGCCACACTGCCCTTTTGTGTGCTACGCAATGGTGGCACTGCAACTGGTTGTGCGAACTAGCTGTTCAATGTTGCGCATTACATGCCAAAAAAAGTCAACATACTTGACATAAGAGGAATACCGTGCCTTCTAAGGGCACTTATCTTTCAGGGCAACAGGTGATGCAACAAGGAAATCAAAATTATACTTACTGCACAGAGACTACAGAGAGTGCCAGATTATGAATTCATTAAGGATCCCCAATATAAAGTGGACACTCACAAAAGTCTTGTCAGGGCAATCTCAAATGCCTGTAGTATACCTGTCTCTGCCGATCAGTACTAGTCTCACTAGAATGACATGCAGACATGCCATCCTAACCTTGTTAGTGTCATCTAGGTAGAAGAACTCAAAAGCTTTGTGCTTGACCTAATCAACAGAAGATTTGTACTACCCAAGGGCAAAAAGCTTGTATTAGAATGAAAATGCTAGAAGAAGCAATTCAAGGGATGTATTTTCCCTAAGGTGTGTATTAGCATGTATACTTCACTAAAGAACAAAGAAAAAAAAATTGAGACAGATCAGATCTCTTAAAGTACTGCAGTTTCATTGAATGTTCACAAAATAATGGATAATTTTTTTCTAACTCACTGTGTGAACGCATAAAAACAGTGGACAGTAATATAGTAGAACTGAAAGCCTTGAATACAGCTCCCTGGAAAAGCTATCCCTCGAATAGCTATCCTGTGTTATTTTTAGTACAATTGAATGGGGAAACTAAACTTTACCTCAGAGGCAGAGTTGAAGCATTTCCAAGCACATTGTGTGGTGAACAGAAGCCAAGCTAGAGATAAACATCCCATATTCCATTCTCCCTCAACAGATGGATTGGCAGATTAATCTGCAAATATCCAAGAGAGAGGAGGGACACAGAGAAGTCAGGAATGCATCTGCTAGTGAGGCACCTGCTGGAAATAAGATAAGAAGTGAAAGGGTACTACAGAAACATGACAAAAGCATTGTAGGAGTGATTGGAAAACAAACACAGAAAGACAATGGCAGAAATGAATATACAAGCAACAGTGGCTATAAAAAGTATAATGGCAAATAGAAATAAAAACAGAAGAATACTGGTTATAAAAATATATTGTCTACTGAAGCAATGTAAAGAAGGGAGGAGAGGTGTTCATATAGCTGGGCTGGGGGGAGCAACATTGGCAACCCACACACAGAAAGAGAAATAGGTAGAGTAGGAGGGTGGAAGTATCGGCAAACACCAAAGGTGAGGAGACAGCCTGTTTGATATATCAAGAGACTTGCATGCCCAGTGCTTGACATAGAAGGACTACGGATATTGGACAGGCCAAAGCAGGACAGCTCTAAAACCTGTCAAAAAGGCATGGTGACTAGAACAGGATGAGAAGGAAAAAAATAAAATCAGGAAATGGCAAAGCTGGACGATCAGTGGTGATAATGCAGAACTTATGTATGCAGGGATCACAAAAAGGCAGCTTGCAGCATTCCAAATGGCACTACAAGCTAACAACATATCATAAAGTGGAGGGAATGGTGTTAACAGAAAAGACAGATGGCCAGATTCAATAAAGCCTACACTGTCTGTTTACACTTTGTGTGTGAGTGTGTGTGTGTGTGTGTGTGTTGCAGCAACATCAACAGGGTAGCAAACTGCTTTAAATTCAGTAAGCATCTCTACATGGTGTATAGAGCCACACAGAGCCACGCCAGCAAGGTAAACACCATGGTATGCTAATTACAGCATAAGCAGCTGAATTGTGTGCTAATCAACTAATCTAAGATGGAGGAGCTATTCAACAAGCTATAAAGCAACCGTGTAGACTCAGTGCTAGTTTTCCATGTGAATTCCAAAACCTATTGGAAAACAGCCATGGAAAGGAGTCTATACAGAAACAATGTTAAGGGCTGCTGTTGCTTTAATTCATGTGTATGTGGAAAAGGCTGTAGTCTATGCTGCTGCTGCTGCTAATAGACCATGGCTAAGAAGGAGAAAAGTTTTCATACTCTGGTTAACTTATCACAATCTACATGACTTGGAAATTGTAGAGCGCTACAGGGTGGATAGGGACAACTACAGGAACTCTGCAACCTCTGTCATCCAACTCAAAGCCAGGGCAAACTGAGGGGAACCCATCCCAGTGGAGACATTTTAGCTACAGGTACATTTCAGAGACTAACACAAGACATGCTAGGGGTGTCACAGACATCAGAATCCAGGATTCTCCGTCAGTTATTGAATGCTATGCTCCAACATGTCAGTGATCACATATATTTTCTCTGTACAACTGAGGACAAGGCCATGACTATGCAAGAGTTCTACCCTGTAGCACACTGCCCTGAAGTACTAGGTGCCATAGAGTTCACACATGTTGAAATTAAGGCACCAGCAGAGAAACAAGGAAAGCTCTACATAAATAGAAAGGACTTCCTGTCTATTACCTGTCAAGTTGTGTTTAATACCAAGGGAATCATCTTAACCATGTATGCTGGCAACCCAGGCAGTAACCATGACTCATATATCTGGCACACCTCCCAACTGTATCAGATGTTCACTAGGGTGGGATATCTTACAGGGTCATTCACTGGGGGATGCAGGTTATGCACTGGAACCGTGGCTGATGACACCCATCAGAAATGTACACACACCTGCTGAAGAATGCCATAATGAGGCACACTCTCAAACCAGAAATATCACTGAGTGTGTGTTTGGGCTGCTGAAGTCATGGTTTCAGTGCCTAGATAAATCTCAGGGAGCCCTGTAGTACAATCCACATACATTTATTGAAATATTCACTGTATGTGCCATGCCACACAACATCATCCTAAGAAAACAGCTTCAGCAGAATCAGCAAGGGGAAGGGGCACACATCCCACCACCATTTGAAAGGTCACCACAGCCACACAAAGATGAAGCGTCAGAGTGAGAACCAGCAGCTGCTGTGGGTGTAGGCAGACATCGGCGTGCTCAGTATACCTGTGCATTGGCTAAGACACAACACATAGTACACCCACTCACCTCCTAAAGGGTTAAAACCTTGCTCCTATGCACATTCACATAGAAACATTGATGTTAGGCAACACTCACAACCATTACCTACCCATGTAAAGGCTGGGTACTGATAGCATCAGACCAGAGGCAGCCCTGAAATAAAACTGTTGCAACTGCAGGATTTACAAAGTAAGTGTTGAACCTGGAGTATATTGTGTAATAATATGAATGAATGGCATATCCTTGCATGTTGTTATTTGGTAATGTAAGCAAGTAAAAGATGGGTGATTTGCACAGAAATGAACTTAATATGAAACAGCAGAGACTTATATGTGTCCATTGCTAACTAGTAGGCCTCAGGCATCAAGGATTTACACAGTCATACCTCTCGAAAGTACTGCTGGTCACCACATGCCCTCAGTTTAGCACCATGCATTTGCACAGGAAAATTATTAAAGAGAGAAGTTAGAAAGTAATGAGACACTTTTTGGTTTCAAACTTCACAACCATCACAAGATCATTAACAATACTGATAAAAAGTGTGATGCTATCAGATCTCTAACTTTCTAAGACCAATAAAAGTCAAAAATACAATAAACAATTCAACATCACAAAAGCAGATATACTAAGCACTAATTCAGGTAGGCACCAGACACAAAGTGTATGTATCCCTGAATCCAAAAGATAGCAAACAGAGATATGTTACAGTTATTATCACTTGCACAGAGTGTTGCATGAGGAGGCAGGAAGCCTAGGTTGACACAAAAGTTTGGTGATTGTGTGAATAAGAAAGAGAAGCAGGCAGACATTCGGATAGAGTAACAAATGGCTATTGACACAAAATGTGTTTTAAACTTTACAGCTGAACCATGTAACTGCTGTGTGTGTGTGTGTGTGTGTGTGTGTGTGTGTGTGTGTGTGTGTGTGTGTGTGTGTGTGTGTATGTGTATATGGGGCTGCAAGGTGAAATTGGTGCGTGAGTGACTGCATGAACACAGCCATGCTCTGTGCTATAGGTTCATAGGTTCATAGGTAAGTACTAGGCTATCTGCCCAGGGCATTTATAAGCTTAGCCAAAATGTGTTGACTTTCACAACCCCCTTAGATTAGTTCCCTGTGGCTCTGTCCAGCAGAGCCATTAGTTCCCTGCACCACTGTCCAGCAGAGCCACTGCAGTGATCCCCAGGGAAAATTTTCTGTTTCCCATCCACCCGTTAAGGTTTCTCTTGAAGAGTGTTAATGAGGGGCTCTGCCTGATGTATATTGGAATCTCGTTCCGAAGCATCTATGTATCCCTAGCTCTATGCTTTGGTATGTTGGACAGGTGTGAGCTTTGTATGGTAGAGTTGGCATGTCATCATTGTACCCAACCACGAGAACTGGCTCTGCAAGGAGTTGCACTGGCACATCCATGCCCATATTCAGATGCACTGCTGCTACCCGAACATGATTGATGTCTGCTGGATGAATTTCCCTCATGAGGATGTCCAAGACCATGACCTCATGGCCCGTCATGGCTGGGTGTGGACAGCTCAACCACTGACAGAGCAGTGGAATTACTGCCACTAAGGGAGTTTGATCAGTCACAGCCATGTTGGCTAACAGCATATGATGTGGCAGACCTACACCCACAAGGACGCCATCCCCCTACCAGCAGATATTCCATCATAGACACCATTCTAATATGTCACTCATTCGATCCATTAATTGGCAACATGGTGGAAGCAGTCACACATGCCAGCTTGTGCTACAGCTACAACCCTAAGCATTTCTTGGAGGACCTATGGGATCAGGTGGAGGATGGACAGCAGGCTTCCTCTGAGCATGCCTAACAACCCTCCTATGGCCAGAGTCAACAGGCACTAAAGCTACAGTAACCACAGTTCCTTGATTGACTGTCTCACCCTCCACCTGTTCAATATCTAAGGGTTCACCGGAATGGGTAGGAGTAGGCCTACTGGCTGTGTTCAGTGGAATTACAGGGGATGGCTGCATGTCAAGCTCAGGGTCAGATTCAACCTCTGCATCCCTAAACTGTGCCTCTGTTTGGAGTCTGCTGATATACTGACATCAGGTGGTAGAAGTCCCACACCTCCACTGTCAAGAACACCTGTGATAACAAGCAACAAACTCAGAAATAAACCACTCCAAAAACTTTATTAAAGCAAAACTTTAGGGTAACAACCCTTTCTCAAGGCTGATAACATAAAACAGAAAAATCACAATTTAAATAAGAGCAAACATGTATCACATGACCACAGCCAGCATATCACATGACACTGCATAACAAATTCTTTTAAAAAATACATTAAATATTTTGTTGTTGTATTCTTACTAAAATGGGTTTAATACTTACAGTATTATTAAGACCAGGTCCAGACTCTGCCCGTAATCTAATAATCCATTCATACTCTTTATTTTCAAGACAATTGTTTAAATCCCCCCCCCCCCGGTTCCTCTCACTACTATGTCTATTACCCTAAATGTAAAACAATGGTCCTCACCCTTGTTCATGATATGTCTACTTAGAGCATTCTTGTCATTTCTCCTTCTTATATCTGACTTATGCTCAATAATTTGCTCCCTCAGCCTTCTGGTGGTTTTCCCCAAATAAAATCAAAAACATTTTACACAGGTAGTGAGGTACACCACATAGCTACTATTACAACTGGCTGTGAGGGAAAAAGTATCCCTAGGATTCAAGAAGTTCGGCACAAGGATGGTTTTAGCCTTGCTCTGAGCGTCCCCACTAAAAATGGTGCAGTAGCACCATATGAATATGTATGAGGGCGCACCGCCGCACCCTTGACGTGCACAGGAAATGTGTGCGAGTGCAGGGGGCATCTATAAGTGCTCTACGGAGGAGTAAACATGCCCCAACAGTCGCAAAACCTACTATGCCTACTAGTAGAGGCCGCTTCTAATAGTAAGTCAGTAATTCAGTGTCCGTGGATACTGAAATGTATGCTAAGCATACAAGAGTGTCCATGAACAGTGAAATAAAATTGAAGTAGTAAACACACAAGCACGTAGTGGAATGTTGAGCCCTGTCCCTAGAACTTTCACAATTAGATTCCCAGTGTCCCTATTATATGTATATATGTATATATGTATATATATATATATATATATATATATATATATATATATATATATATGTGTGTGTGTGTGTGTGTGTATAGTTGCAGACATATACATATATATATATATATATATATATATATATATATATATATATATATATATATATATATATATTTATATATATATATACATATATATATAGTGTGTGTGTGCATAGATATATACATATATACAGCTATGATAGGAAACAGCACACAAGAATAACATATGTTCACAGGCTATGCCGGTGGAAGTGAGGGGCCCAAGCAAGAAACATGAAACACGTAGCATGACCTTCCACCCCCCCCCCCCAGCCAGACACAGGAAACACACACACAAACAATGTAAAGAATCCACTGCTCCCCAGACCACAGGCAGGATACAATCAGGGGGGGTACACAGTGCACCAGTGATTCTAATCTTGGAACACAGACAGGAGCATCCCTTGCGGGACACTCCAAAAACTGGCAAGACCAAAAAAGGCAATAAACCGAACATTCTGGCTGGGGTATATACATACCCGGAATACAAGGGTGGGAAAGCCTGATGACCCATGGGTCAAGACAATTGTATGAAATGGGTCTCGGGAAGTGGAGAGTGGGCAGTGTGTAGGAGTGTGTCCAGAACTGACCAGGACCCAGAGTAAGGATGGGTGCTGTAGAGGCGGTGCGGGGGGGGGGGACTATGGGTAGCTACTTATGGGTCTAGGTGTGCAGGTGTTGGCTGATGTGGGCATATATGGACAGCCCCAAGGATGTAAGCAAATGTGTTCATTGGGCAGAGGCATCACCCAATGAGCAGCCACACCCACTATGAGTCCCACTGCAGCAAAGTGTAATCTATATGGCAAGGAACGGAATAACCAGATGTAGATGTATATATGTAGAGGTATGTGTGTGTATATCTACCCATAGCAACATAGAGATAAGCCTCTCCCTCTCCACAGTAAAAATGTATACATACAGAGACAGAATACATATAAATACCCACATATAAATATATATATATATGCAGAATTTTTATATATATATATATATATATATTTATAGACAGCAATATATAAATATATACATGTATGCATACATATACAGATATATCTGGCACCCATACCTTTAAACCCCTAAGAGCAAATCCACTGGACAGGACATAAACCATTGGGGGAACAAATAGGGACCATACGTCTGAACTATTCCTGATTTTCAGGGACCTCCCTGATTTCGACTCACTTTCTAACTCTGTCCCACTTAATCCCTCATAAAACTAGTGACATTTGGAGGAAAGGTGGTGAATGACACGTACTGAATAATGACAACAATTAAAGGTTATAAACATCACTTATCTCAGAAAATGTGTATGAATTCATATGCTCTGAGTCTGTCAGTGTGTCAGGTTAATAGCACAAATAATTTAAATGTGTCCCTGATGTTGTTATGATGTGTCCCTGATTCAGTTGGTATTGTTCCTCAATCGTATGAGAGGTCTGATAGGGACAGAAAGGACATATTCCACTGACAACCTTAGAAAGGTGATAGAATATTAGGTATGCGGTAGCATGACTCGGCTGAAGGATGTGGGTTCCAAAACCCAATTACTTGTTTGTATTGAAGAGTGTCAGTTCCGATGTATTAGCCAGACAGGTGCAGATTGTAACAAGAACATACCAATAATATGGATCAAACTCTGGACAGGCCGCGGATTCCGTACAGTCGAATGGCATGGTTTTGCCTAATGGGCAGCCATTCCCATTACTGTAGGCATGTAATCTGATGTAACAGGCATCACAAGGTAATATCATAGTCCTCACTCCCACCCAGGGGTGTGAGTGTCAGATGCAAACACCAAATGCAGTGCAGTTGCAAGTGCGGGAGCAAGCGGGTGTAAGCCTGGTTTGGCCACCAGTATGCAAGTATTACACTGGTGAAGCAATGTAGAGGCTTACTGAGTGTATGGAACTATAACCAGAGGTTAGCATTGCTTAGCTCCATGCAAACCCATGCACACCCTCTCACAACTGCTTTAATGTGCCTTATTTCCTCCATATCCAACATCCTTGTTCTGTCCAGCAACAAAATAAATGGCCTCTGCAAGGCTCGTATCCAGGACCCTGCACACTGAGCTATTGTGATTTACCACTAAGCCATGGCAGATATACAGACATCGGCTGTTATCACAAATATATCATCCAGCACAGTCATTCAACATTATAGGAAATGTATTCCATCATGCAGATGTGTGTGTGTTTATGTCCAGATATAGATACATACATATATATATATATATATATATATATATATATATAGATATATCAAGAACATCCTATGTGACAACAAAGCATTACAAAGGAATGAAAAGGGAAACACCAGCAATGCTTGTATTATGCAGTGGTGTTGTCTTATATAATATCAAGACTCCCTCAGACAGACATGTGTCATTAATACACACAAACATTTGTACATTGGCCAAATACATTACTCTGTGCATTTAATTTACATTAACACAACAGTTCCTGTCCAATCATTATGTGAGAACAGTACCCTTGCAAGGTGCTGTGTGCGATATCAGCATCATGAAAAAAGTAAATGGGGTAACCATAGAGGGACTGGTGGTGTTGTTTGTACAATGGGATCGTCTGTATCACGTGTACCTGGAACCTTTAGGAGTCATGTGCATACCAGGGTTGTGTGCCTGAGAGACAGGGGTGAGGACAACTGGAGTATGTTGTGATGCATATTAAAAGAGTTACATGTGTCCAGTGGACACGTGTGAAATGGTAAATGCTATGTATGCGGCAAATGTTGTTCTAGGAACTGATTGGCCTTTTGTTTCTGTAGGGTGAGAGTGGGATGTGAGGGAAGGAGAGTAGGTATGCTCGTGGAGGATAGGTTGGGTAGGATGACAGACAAGACAGCATACAGGGTCGGTATATGACACATGTGGGGGATACACCTTGGACAGGGAGGTGTGTTCAGCAGTCAGAAGCCCATGAGCCCCCAGATGGAAACAGTGGGATGGAGGTCGCCAGCCATGGGCAGCAACCACTGCACTAAAACAGCCGCAAAGGTGGCAGTGCTCGGAGCTGTCTAGGAGGGGCAGGCTCACACTGTAAATGTGACACTCAGCCCTCGAGCTGGTGTATCTGGCCTTGAAGCCCCTTACTGAGCCCCCTACGCACCACGTCCGGGACTGTATGACAGCGGACATGTTCCTGTCTAGACCTTCTCCCAGGGGCGACAGGCCCCATCTAAAGTGGTGGTTCCACCAGAAGGTGGTGCAGAGCCAACAGAGGTGGAGGTCCAGGGCTGGGACCCAGATGTGCTGGTGCCTGGTGCCATGGCCAGCTGAAGTGGGACAGGAGGTTCTGCCTGGACCTCAAAACCCATACAGCCTATGGTGTTGCAGTTTAAACACAGATATGGCTTAGTATTAGTCAACAGCATTCAGGATTACTTATAACAGCATGCATAGATATGACCATCAGCCTCACACAACAGATGGTATACATTTGCAGAGGGAGCACATCACATGTATATATACTGCATGACATCTGTACAAAGTGTAGATGACTTGTGACTGCAGCTATGAACAGTAGGCCATTATTGGCATGTCACTTAGAACCCCAGACAGTGTCTGTCATACCACTATTTCATGTGACATATGTCCAATCAGGGATGCGATGGCAGTAACCCATCACTATCCCCATGTATTGACTGCAATCCTAAAACTATGCTCCTGCAGTTCACAGATGTGTGTTCTGTGAGTAACACAG